>NW_010972742.1:59514-84518 GCF_000737465.1 Haliaeetus leucocephalus | reverse complement strand
GAACACGGTCGCGGTTGGGATTTGTTTGGGTTTTGGTTTTTTTTTTTTAAAGGGTTCTGCTCTGGGTGATTCTCTTCTTAGGGTATTATAACAGGTGTGCCATTAAAAGGCATTTAGTTATTTTTAAACGCTTAATATGGGTAGAAATTTTTAGTGTGGAAACCATATCTCTTTAATTTGCAGGTACTGTTAGGCTATGAAGGCTTTAATGGAACTAGAAATGCAATAAAACAGTGGATGAGGCATGAAATTAAATCTCGGCGTCTGGAGGCTTTAAACAGAGTGTCAGTATATTAAACATATTGGAGCTACTGGGCTTTCAAAGTACCTGGATATTTCCATGCTATAGAGCAGTAAAATGTTTGCAAAACTGAAGAAGAAAATAGCGGAAGAGGCAGCTATTGCTCCCAGACCAGGAGGAGCTGCCAGGATACCCAGGTCTGTTAGCAAGGAGTCAATTACATCTGTGGGAGCAGACTCCGGAGATGACTTTGTAAGTTACACCTTGCTTTGAATTTTGATTTCTCTTACAGCATTTCTCTTATGGTTTTACAGACAACCATTTTAAGTCTAGTGTATGAGCTGAATACGTATTGTGGTGTCTTTGTAGGTGGCATCTTAATGCATAAATGAATCACTAGCTCGAATAAACTTAAATACTGAAGAGAAAATATTTGTGTGTGAACTGTGGTAGTTACCAGGAGGCTTATATTCCCATGTAAACATGAGTAACAAAGTTATCTCAATACAGAACATTCTTAAACACACATAAAATATTGAATAAAGCTGTAGTAACATGTGAGGTACCTATCTGTAAAATTAATTACTGAAGCAGTAGGAAAGCAAGCCAGGCACTGGTTAGCTATCATTGTACCATGGATCTGTGTTTACCTCTTGGCTTCCTGGTGCTTTTCCTACCCAAGCATATCGTTAATGTCACTGCCAAGAACGCGTATGCAGTTTTGTTGCACTCAAAACCATTGTAGTTCCTCCGACGTCTGGTTTAAATTCTCTTTCATTATAAAGTGTTTTTTAAGCAAGTGGTATCATTCCAGGAGCATATGGGGTAAATGAAACCCTGTAATGCTCTGGCACTTCTGCCCCTTGATGGCAATCTTATTTTTGAAAACCCGGATTAAGACACAGTGTTGCACCACTGTTGGAACCAACAGTATATGCTGTATTGCAGCAAGTTGCTTTATCGTTCTGTTTTGCTGTCTGCAAAATGGAGAGGTTATTTACACAGTTGAGTTTCAACTCCTTTTTTTTCTGAAGTTCAGCTGAAATTACAGTTCTGTTAAGCAGAAAGTTGGAGTTCCTAATGTTTAAATACATTTTACAATGGAAATATATTAGTCTTGTGTTTTTCTGAATTTTTTTTGCACTTAAATTCTCACGTAGAAATTTCATTCACCATCTTGCAAGTTTAGAGAACAGAAAACAATGACAGTAGCTGAAGTCTTGAATGGTTGTCAGAAAACCTCCAAGAATTAGTTGTTTTAGCAATATTCATTTAACTGCTTTTACTGTTGATTTTTATGGAGCAAAAAAAACCCCATAAAGAATCATAAGTCAGCTATACGGTAGATTTTGCATGGAGAGACCATTGCATGGAAAGACTACTGTATTAGTGCTTATGCAAGCTTATCCCACCTGAAGAGCGTTACTGTTTCTGTTCTACTTAGTTTCTCAGAAGACTTTTGCTTTGACCCATCCTGAAACCTGTACTGTAGAGCCTGATTTCCCCCCCCCGCCCTTAGTGATTCCATTATGCCATCTCCTCAGTGATCAGTTTGAACAACTAGTTTTCAGTATAGCTTCTTTTAAAAGCATTGTATTTCATGGAACAGGCTAGCATTGCAGAGCTGACTATTTAAGCCCTTACTGTTTTTCTTCTTCAGCACTTTTTACACATTCTGCTGTGCTAGTACAACTTTCCCCTTTATGTGAAAAACTGAAGCATTATTTCTAGGTGGGATACTGTGTGTTATCGTGGAGTTAGCATATGGCAGGATTGCTTTTTTCTAAATTTTGTAAGTTACGTGAGTGTTGTTTTTCTACCAAGGCTTCTGATGGAAGCAGCTCGAGAGAGGATCTTTCATCCCAGTTGTTCAGAAGAAATGAACAAATAAGAAAACTGGAGGTCAAGCTGTCTGGTATGTGTCTTGATACATATAAAACCCTATTAGTTTAGGAAATACTTTCCTTTGAACTTAAGTGGTTTAATTTATTAAAAATACATGGGGTTAGGTTTTTTTGAAAATTTATTTGTAACAACCCTGTTGATTGTCATCTAGGTAGCATCTAGTATCACTGATTTTTTATAAAGAAGACTGACTCTTTTCTGCTGATTGCACGACACATTTATGTGATTCTTTTGAACAGCTGGGATACCTTTCTGTCCCCATGCTTCAAATAGTGCCTTTCCTAGCTTTTATTTTATTTACTCTTTGTATGTAATGGTTTGTTTCTCTTAGGATCTAAGCTTTCTGATGTTGACAGTAACATGGTGCCATCCTTAAAGAAGTGAACTTTGAAATGAATAAAAAGCAAAGGGTTCAACATAAAACAGTGTTGAGGCTTTTTTTCTTTCCAAGATAATACCTACTGTAAAGCTGTGGTAAGGGCTTTGCTCTGACACTGCTTTCCATGCTTATTGTATGGAGTGGATCAGAGACTAGACTAAACTGTGTTATGCTGCTGCTTCCCAAAGGCCTTGGAAAATAAGGAAAGGTTATAGCCAGCTCAGGATTATTGTAATTTATTCTGGAGATTTATCAGACTCCTGTTCAGTTGAAGAAAATATAGGATTCAAAAATTATTTCAGATTGCACTTTGAAAGGGCAAAGTGTTCACCTCTTTGAATAAGGTTAAACTCAAAAGTGCTGGTTGGGGCTTAGTATAAGAGAAGGAGGCTCTGAGTATCAAGAGGCTTGTGCAAGCAGCCCAATCAGTAAGTAAATCCTCCTTTCCATTGTGTGTAAACTTCTCCGAGGTGTGTGTGTATTTTCTTCTGTTTTTTTTTTTTTAATATCTCCTTCCTTGTCAGTTCTGCTTGGTAGGCATGGTAGTAGTAAGAGTGGGAGATTGTTACCCCAGTGGGAGCACCAGTCAGTGCTTAGCCTCAGAGATACTGTGTGACTTGAACAATGAGCAGCATGGAACAAGGATGCAAGCGTCTGTGAACTGCCCCATCCTTGCATCCTCCAATGAGAGAGACCTTTCCTAAACAGAGTTAAATAGATCGCTGTTCTTGAATGAAGTAAAAAGTGGGGATAGTTCTTCATTCTCTGGTGCTGCCCTTTCTTGTGTAACAAGCACACCTAGGACAAGTCCTCCTGTTTGTACCAACCATTTACCCTATGGACAGTACAGAACTATTTACTTGTGTTCATTGTTATGGTCACCCAAGATCTCCTCAGCAGGAATGATTTTCTGATTAAGAAAATCATTGTCATTTTCCACTCATCCTTTTTTCTTTTTTTTTTCTTTTTTTTTTTTCCCCTAAAAATTTCCTTCCCCAATGTCTGTTCATTCCTGGTCTGTGCGTCTCCTTCCTCACACAAGATTATGCTGATCAGATCCGAAACTTGCAGAAGATAAAAGAGAAGCTTGAAAATGCATTAGAAAAGCATCAGGATTGTACGTACTTTTCTTTTTCCCTTTTTTTTAAGTTGAAAATTGTTATGGTTGGAAGGAAACGGGTTTGATGTACATATGTTTTAATCATTTCCTTTCAAACTGTGCACCTCTAGGTTGCAAAGAATTAGAACACAAGTTCTTGCCTTGTTTACAGTGTAAAAAGCAGCAGTAGTGTGTTGGCTGTTGAACAAAGTTGTTGTTATACTCCTTTTGCCAAATTTGGGGCTGACATGCAGGAGGGACCTTTCTGAAACCTACAGCTTTGTTATAATCCAGTGAGGAACGCTGTTTCTATCTTCTGTTATTTCTGGCATTTGTCCAATGTGCGAGCAGTGTGAGGTAATAAGTGGCACAGCGTTAGTCCTAAAGAGTCAAGATGGGGCTAATTACTTGCAGAAGAAGCTCTTTAAAGTTATAAATAACATAAAGAAAATTGAGAAGCAATTTTAAAAAAATGAGTTTTTAATATAGCTGGTGATTCTCTGTTGATAGCCTCCATGAGGAAGTTTCAGGAACAGAATGAAGCTCACCAGGCAAGTCGAGCCAAGATGGCTGAAGGAATGGCTTTGGCCTTAGAAAAAAAGGACCAGGTAACAGAGCTTGAACAACTCAACTTTGGACTGTCTGTGGAGATCTGAGTGCATGACCTTGATGCTTTAAGCAGGTGTCGCCATTAATTAAAATAGTTATTCAGCATTGTGTATGCTTAGCGTGCCAGTGTTGAGGAAAGAAAGGAGTGTTAAGTTCAAATGCCAGAAATGGTGTAGGACTTGTCATTGTTCTGACTGTTCTGCTTTTAAAAAGAGCCCAAAACAATTTCTAATTAAATTAAATTAAATGAAATTAAGCTTGTACTTGGGTTTGGTAAGATTCAATTGCAGTAGACCTGTTGCTTTTATTTTATTTTGCTTGCATAAAGCTGTCCTGGTTTCAGCTGGGATGTAGTTAGCTGTCTTCCTAGTAGCTGGTACAGTGCTATGTTTTGAGTTCAGTATGTGAAGAATGTTGATAACACTGATGTTTTCAGTTGTTGCTCAGTAGTGTTTAGACTACAGTCAAGGATTTTTCAGCTTCTCATGCCCAGCCAGGGCACCTGACCCAAACTGGCCAACAGTGTATTCCATACCATGTGACGTCCCATCTAGTTTAGGAACTGGGAAGTGGGGGGGGGCGGGGATTCGCCGCTCGGGGACTGGCTGGGTGTCGGTCGGCGGGGGGTGAGCAATTGCCCTGCGCATCATTTGTACATTCCAATCCTTTTATTACTACTGTTGTCATTTTATTAGTGTTATCATTATCATTATTAGTCTCTTCTTTTCTGTTCTATTAAATCGTTCTTATCTCAACCCAGGAGTTTTACTTCTTTTCCTGATTTTCTCCCCCATCCCACTGGATGGGGGGGGAGTGAGTGAGCGGCTGCGTGGTGCTTAGTTGCTGGCTGGGGTTAAACCACAACAAAAGCTTATGTATTCAGGTGGCATAAATGATTCCTCAGCCTTTATGTATTAAAACACTAGCTGGTACTTTTCCTTTGCTGATTATTTTTTTAATCATTACCACAACTTAGTATCTCTGTTAACAATACAAATTTTTTTTTTTTTACCATAAATGCTGTCCTTGAAAGTCTACAAATTGATTTATTTTTTTTTTTCTCCTTTCTTACTTGGTCAGGAGTGGATAGAAAAACTGGGTCAAGTTGAAAAGGTAATTAACCTTTGGCTTGTTTTGTTTTGTTTTTTTAATGTTTCTGTGTAGTACATTTGCAAACACCAGCCTGCACACTTCCTACAACTCAATTCTGTTCAGCCCTTTTTATTATTTGATCTTGGTTCAATGGGAGAGGCCAAACATTTGCTTTTGTTGCCAGCCCCAGAGCTTCAGGAGATATTTCTGGAATTGTTTTTCAGTGGGGAAGTAAAGAATGATGGCTTGCGATGAGAAAGATGTACTTCTGTAAGGTGGAACAATAGTTTCCTTTATTACAGAGGAGGCAGCTGGGATACAGAAGGAGGTAGTGACTTCGTCTGAGCTCTTGCAGTAGGTCATCTGTTTCATAAAATAAACTATTTGGTAGGGATTTTTTTAATACAGGCTTTCAGTCTTGTAGTTGTTCCAGCTCTTTAGCTTAGTCTATTTTAAAGTATCTCTGATTATGAAGACATTAAACATGCTACTGTTTGCTGCCCATTTTTAAGAGTTCAGTTAGGTGATAATTGGCTGCATTGTAATGAATACGGATTTTTTTTGAGATTTTTGAAGTTCGGTAATTTGCTCCACATTGCCTACTGCGACATGAATGTGAAAGAGTTTCTAGTGCTATATATGGCACCATGAGAGAGCCTTATGGCTGCAAGACAAGATTCCTTTCCCAGAATTTAACTAAACTCCCATTGACTTGAAATGACCATACAGATATTCTTGGTTTCCTTTTGTTGTTGTTGGTTTATCAGGAAAAAAAAATGCTTGAGACACAGTTACAAGAAATGAAGGAGCAGAGTTTGAACTTTTTTCAAAAAAGAGATGAAATTGATGAACTGGAGGGCTTTCAACAGCAGGAAATTGCCAAAGTTAAACACATGGTAAGCTTTTTTTAAACTTTTTTTTTTTTCTTTCCTAAAATTTGTGTTAGAGTACCAAGTTAGTGGTAGCTCTGCATTAATTTTTTTAGCCTTTATGCTCGTATACAGTCTTGGTCGGTGTCAAAATCTCAGCAGTAGGTACATGCATTCAATATTACATAGTTTATTTCAACAGTGACTTTTCTGGGAGTTATTTATTATCTCATTTAATTCAGCTCATAACTTAATAAAAAGGACAAGTTTCAATGAGAAGGCTTTATCAGTGTTACTGGGTCATCTTTATTGTCTAAGATAACATTCTAATATTCAGCTTTTGAAAAAGGAAGAATCTCTGAGCAAAACAGAGCAGGAGCTAGAGGCGTGCACTCGAGAACTAGCCCACGCTAAAGAGGTGCTTCAGGATGCAAGCAACGAGTCATCAGGCCTAAGGAAAGATCTTCAAGAATTGCAGCAGCAGTTCTTGGAGCTAGAGGCACAGAGGTATGGATGTGGTCTTCCATGAGGAGCAGTGTATGCATTTCCCCTATACTTTTACTTCATGCCCAGCTCTGCTTTTTTGGAAGAGTTTATATATGTAGTGAGTTGACTGAATAATTGCTTCTGCTATGCTGATGTGGATGTAAATGCCAGGTTCATGTTTCTTTTCAAGCCAACTAAAGTAGTACTTGTTTAGGGTTTTGTAAGCATGTTATGATTTCTTTTTTTCATAGTTGGAATGCTTAACTGTCACTTTTTTTGGAAAATGTGTAATCAAGCAGTGGCTGGTTTTAGGACAAGAAAATATTGTTGCTTAGTTCATTTTCATAAGTAGCAGAATTATCTGCTAAAGATTATTTTTCTGGAACGGTATGTCACTTTTTTTTATTCTCTTTCTGTGAAGAGATGAACTAATGACAGCTGAGACAAATGCAGAAAATAAGATCACTGCTCTGGAGTTAAGAGAACAGGAGCTACAAACTGTCATTCAGCAGCTTTCTGTAGACTTGCAAAATGTAAGTTTGAGTTAAGTGAGATTTGATTTAAAGAGCTCCTTGTCTGCAGAAGTTAGATTAGATATCAGTTGTGTGTTTTTGGAAATCTAAGTTTCAAAGCAAGTAATTTCTCAAAATTTTTAGGCTCGAATTTCTGGTTCTGGTTGTGAGAAGAGACTGGAAGTGTTACAAGTGGAGCATGAATCTCTGAAGGTGGAATATGAACAACACAAGCAAAAGGTTAAGTGTTTTCAGATGCATCTGCTGTTGGCTGGTGTCAAGGTGTACATTTGGGTAATGCACTGTGAGCTTGACATTTGGTGTCTAGAAAGTGTTTTGGGATCATATCGTCTTTCCAAATAAGATTTTTCTCCTTCTAATAGCATAAAGTCAAACCACAATGGATTAGCTGAAAGGTTCACTACAAAAAACATGCTGTGATTTCTTGTTCTCACAGATGACTTTTGAATTTGCTGAGAGAAATAAACTTACCGAACAGTTGCAGGAAAAAGTGTCTTCCTTGGAAAAAAAGCTAGAAAGAAATCTTTCAGGAGATGAACATGTGCAGGAGCTACTCAGAGAGGTAATTATACATTTATAGACTGCTTAAAAGTGCAATCTTAGTGAGATTTTTTTCTTTTTTAGGACATAACGTTACTTCTCATACATGGAAAGAATATATGATGATGTAATGCAGGCACATTTGTCCCTTCAGTGTATATTGGCACACTGTCTATGCTGGACAGAATTGTGTGGGTATCTACATTGAGCCTGTTCATGTAGATATTGCACAGCTGTCTTTATTGGTCTTCCTGCATTGTCTGTTTAGGCAATGCATCTGACTGCTTAGAAGCAAAAGAGCAGCTTTTTAACATTTTCACAGGAGGTAGAACAACTTGGGAGTTTTATTGGTTAATCCTTACAGTGAACACTTCTCCTTGTTCTTCATCTTCTATTACCATGCCTTGTAAAGCACTGGGACAGGAAGGGGAACTGTTTTTGCACATAGGTGTTTGAACAGAATGTTGTATACTGAAAGCTTGAGCCTCAGAAGTGTTAAGAAACAGCTGAAAACAGAAAGACCTTAGCTTTGGTTAATGTCCTTTCTTTCATTACTTCATCTCTTTCTCAAGCACTGATGCTCCTGTTCAGAATCAGCTTGGAGCTGTGCTTCCCCAGCTGGGTCTTGGGGAGACAAGGGAAGGTATGCTCTTCCTTGGTCAGGCTTACCTACAAGGTATATCAACTCAGTGTTGCTGTGATAAAAGAGTTTGGCTTAGTAAACTCGAGCCAGTTTAAAGTCCATGGGGGGGTAGTAAAACATTTCAAAAGTAACTACCATAACTAGCAAATGTTTTACCTTGTTTGTTTGTGTATTTGCTGTGATGCAGGGGAAGTTAAGCTTTCAAAAAAAATTTTTTAAATCCCTTAAACTTGGCCTGGGTTAGAAAATTACAACTTAGCTGCTGATTAGAGCTTATATCTGGATCATGACAGGATGTCAGTGAATTTCCCATTCTTAATGATGTCATCCCCAGGGCAACGTGATCTACAGAGGCCCTATGCAGTAGCATCAAACTTGCTGGCTCCCAAGAGCAAAGCTGCATTGCACATCAAAATAACTGTTCCATTTTAGTTTGACCCTATTAATGAAATAAAAAGAAAAATCTTAACTGAGAAACCCCACTTATCTCTTTGTCCATCCTTCCTCCTGTTCATCTCAATGTAATCTTCAGAAAGCTACTCTTGAGCAAAAACTGGATGAAACCAGGCAGCAGGTACTAACAGACAGAACGCATCACACTGAGACTGTGAACCGGTTGGAAACACAGGTAAGTATTTTTTTTATTTCACTACAAATTCCCACTGTTTCCAGCATCTTTATGTCCTATACCTCCTCCCCTCACTGCACTTGTGCTCTCAGCCAAAGGCGAGAGACTGTATGTCACATTTAGTCTTGAAAGGAAAGTCTAATTGATCAACGTCTCTGGTCATCTCCTCACCTGCAGTGGCAGAGAAGGGCCTAGAGGTTATGAAGTTAGAGATTTCATGCATATCTTCCCTGTCATAAGAAACAACTAGCTGAAGTGCAGGCATTGCTGGGCAGTAGTGGTATGGTGATGAGTTTTTAAAAGCAGCAAGTGGGCAGTCCTCTGAACTATGTGGTTTCATGGTTCTAATGTTTACTTTCCCCTACTGGGTCATCCCACATTCTGTATATTTTTTCTAATAACATAGATGACATTGGATCAGGAATTTAATGTATGGTTATATTTTAGAATAAAGAACTGGAACAAAAACTACAGATTGCAACAGAAGCATTGAAAAAGAGTGAAGAAGCAGCTGCTGAGCAGGATCTGAAGATCCAGAAGTTGGTGAGTACCTTGCATGATGTTTCACTGACCAGTAGCAGATCAGTCTTCAGCATCTCCAGAGACACTCACTTCTCTGTGTTTTGTTACTCAAGTGTTTTCTTGCTGTTTATCCCCTAAACTAATGTCAGTATATGAGTACATGATGCTGCTCCCAAAGGAATAGTGTTGCTTCAGTTTGAGTATGTGTCTCATTGAATGGTGTCCGATTCTTGTCAGAGCTTTAAAATACCATTTTATTAATGTAGTGTTCTTTATTTCTCTTAAGCAAACTGATCTAGAGGACGAAAGAAGTAAACTACAGCAACAGATTTTAAGTGAGAAACAGCAGTATGATCGGAAAATTTCTGGGCTGGAGTCTCAAATTGCTGCTCTTGAAACAGCTTGGGAATTTGATAAAACAGCTACTCAGCACAAGATCGTAAGTACAGAAACTGTTAAGTGGGCCATGTGGGTCTTCACAAAATGGTTTTAACACAGCTTGTAGATCTTGCATATTGTCCAAATGTTCTTATTCAGCACTCCTAGCATTATAATAGAAGATCTCATACTTTGAAAAGCTAAATATGAACAAAGCATTTGATGACTTTAATTGTTTAAACAAAGCATTAGAATAATTGTACTTGGTATTTAAGCAATCTTTATTTTACAGAGCCAGTTGGAAAAGGAAAAGGAAAATCTTAATGGAAGCAGAGCAGAGTATGAGAGCTCTTTAAAAAAACAAGAGTCTGAATTGAACAGGTTAAAGGTAAGGCCTTAATTGGTTAGTGACATTGGTTAAATACAAAGCTGTTTGAGAAACAGTTAATGGCAAAGTGTATTACGTTCTCCGTACTTGGGAGTCACACTACATTCAGGTTGCAGGTACTTAACAGCTGTAAATCATCTTTGGTACTCAGTAGAAATGTATTTGAGGAGCATTACAAATAGCTGATCCTTTTCTGAAATAGAATGCTTGGGTCTGCCTAAATGAGGCAGAAATAATACATTCCCCTATTGTCAGGCCTGAAGAGCTTTTAAATCCTGTTAGCAGGAATGAATACAGAATAGCTCAACATCAAATTCCACTCATAGCATTCAAAACACAAGTTAAAAACTTAAGTTGGTCAGGTATTTACAGCTTATACTCAGTCTTTTGACTGTAATTTTAGTGTTGAAAGTTTTTTTTTCTGTAGCTACTCTTAGATGCACAATTGGAATAGAGATCAGTTGTAGGAAGGAGCTACTTCATTGTAATAGAGACTTCAAGCTAAAAGATCTTTTAAGCATTGGATATGTTTGGCTCCTTGCATCAGTTCTGTGTTGCTCTTGCACATGCAGATAGCAGCAGTGCAGTAAAACAACAGTAACTCATTTGGAAGCGTAAATCACGCTGTTCTAGTTGCTAATGAATTTGGGTTTAAAGATGAGAGACTGACTTGATTTTAGTTGTCTTGAGTAACCTCTGAATTACTTTTGGTTTGCAGAATGAATTGAGCAGCAGAGAGACTGTCAGTGTTGAAATTGCCAAAGCATTGGAAGAAGCACGAAAACAGAGAGAGGAGTTACAACAGCAGGTTGGTTAATACTGATGGTTTAAAATATTTGGGTGCTCCCGACCTTGCACAGACCAGACTAGATTTGGACTTAATTTTCATAAGTCAGGAACATGAGTCAGAATCATATCCTCAGCATGCAAGACAGCAGTGGTTGCCTCAGTGAACTTGAAACTTAAGGGTGTCTATGTAAATGCCTGCACAAGAATGTAATCAACTTAGGTGAGTTATTCCATTGGAAGAATGTAAAATGCTGCTGACTGCAAAGTTAAGGATATTGATAAGTTTGTAGACTCAAGAGTTATGGCAAGTTGTGGCAGTTGAATATGGACAACTGAGGGGAAGACCAGGTGGTAGCAAGTGAATACATTTGCTCAGAATTAAGGTGACTGGTATTTCGGAGCCCTTTAAATCTGTAAGATGATGTGTAGTCCCAGTAGGTCAGCCATCCTGAGCCATTGACTAGTTGGCAGTTTGTTTTAAGGAAACCTATTCGTTCAGTTGTTTTGATATAAACACTGAAAGGAACATCTTTGTCCCTCAGCAGTTCTAAAATTGTAAATTTCCTCATAGGGAGGAGGTTGTATCCGGTATCCAAATGTAAATTCTAGGTAGTCTTGTTTTCCTCTTCTTTTATTAAAAATGGTCACGGTGGATAATGTGAACTTATGTTTCTTTAAGCTGGGAACTGCCAACTGAGCAGGTTTGACCAAATTTCGTCCCATCTTTTGGTTTCTTTATTCTTCTGGGACTGCTGTAGATCCATGCTTGCCTGGTCCACCTGTATGTGAAAGGGGTATAAGGCAATCTCTGGTTTTGCTGAGTGGCTGTTTTACAGCTGCCACCTGCTGGTTATGAGGCAATCTGTAATTATGGCACAGAGTTTATCAGAAGTGAAGTGTCTTTTAGCTCTTACAGCACATTGACTTCAGTGCTCTTTAATGAGGTCAGCATTGTAGAGGTGATGTCTTCTGTGAGTCTCTGGACAGATTACAGACATCCACATTGTATTATCTGTAACACTAATGCTGCACAAACCACTTTTTCAAGGTGTTGTATTGTCTAGCACAGAACTCAGGCAGCCCCTGCCAGTTGTAGATACCAGCCACTGCCTTTGTCACTGATACAGGAGTTCTTCTCCAGTCCTTCCCACAAAAAAAAAAAAAAAAAAAAAAAAAAATTCTGAACTTCTGAGGTATGTTGAAATCTTTCAATGCCCTCTTCTAGTTTTATATCTAATGATTTTTGTTTGTTTGCTTTGAAGGTTTCACATCTGGCTTCCTTAATAAAGGAAAAAGACCAGCTGATTGATGAAAAATGTGATATGCTTCTAAAACAGAAGGAAGAACTGAACCAACTCAGTCAAGGTTAGACCAAGCGAGTCTACTGTATCCCAGACAGCTTTATCTAAGTACAGTCTCTGGTTTTGGGCTTGCCTGATAGATTGTAATAATCCTAGATTTCTCTTCCATGTTTAATCTGTTAGAATTTTCAAAATCTTGTATCCTTCAGCAACAATCGGACAATCTATCTACTGTGTCCTTAAAAACAAAACCACTTTTTAAAGTCAAAGTCTTATGTTTCTACACCATAAAATAACAAATCTTGCTGTACTTTTTGTAAATTATTGTGGTGCGCAAAACATGAAATAAATTATACAGATCAAAACCTGCTACTTTGTTGCACCACTTTAAAAACTGCACTTGCTTGAAAGATTATGTACATTTTAAAAAGCAGCTGCAAACTCGTATTCCACAGTCCTACTAAAAAATGTAGTCATCTTCTTTCAGTTCCTAACCCCACCATGTTTCTCTTGTGTGTTGCCATTATTTACAAAGGGAACAACACTGTAGCCTCCTGTTGCATGCACCATTCCATTGGCTGGCCATGTGTTGGTAGCCATTTGTGCCGGCTAGCCATTTGTGCTCGCAGCTCAGCCCCAAGTGTTCCTGCGCAGCCACAGCACAAGTCACACAGACTTTTGATGGTGTCTTTTAGAGCAGGTCTAACTGATAGTTATGTTGTTAAGTATTAAAATCACTCTGACTTTCAGACAGTTAGGCTGCTCCTTCGCAAAAACATGCATGTGCGCTCGGGTGGCTTAAATTCCATCGTCTTTTCTGTCTTTATGACAGAGCAAGGCAAAAAGTTCAGAATTTACTATCACTAAGTAGCTTCATTTAAGAAAAATAATTAGAAACTCCCATTTGGTTCAGTAGACTGATACTAAGCAGGTCTTGCCTTTCTCAGATCATGAAGCTGTCTTGCTGCAAATGCATCAGTTGCAGTCTGACATAGAAGCAAGTAATAGCCGAGCAGTGGAGAAAGAAGAAATGGCAAGAAAGGAAATCGATGAAATGAAGTTGCAGATGCAGGAGTGCCTGTTGGCCAGAGAACACGAGAAAAATGTGAGTGCGGTTGCAAATCTGATCTGTTCAGACTTCTCCGGAAAATAAGTAGGTGTGCAAGAGACCCCCTGTTCTGTCATGCCTGGTGATACGTGCTTGGAGCTGTTTACTCTGACAACTGGCTCGTGACCTCGTGACCAGCAGTGTAGACCACCATTATTTTTTGTTTACTGTCTTCCTAAAGAAAGCTGTTTCCAGTCAGATCTGTGACTGGTTTATGAAAGACAACCCCTTATTTTATTTGACTCATAAAATGCCTTGGGAGAACCATTATGAAACCAATGAGACAAAGACCCAAAAGTAATAAGCAGGCCAGGGAGAGATGTAGCCACTAATGCTTTCTGTTTAAAAAAGCAGCCACCCCCCTGAAACAACAACCAAAAAGAAGTCTAGCTTTCTTCCTGGGGAGTGTTCATGGTTTGCAAATGTCATGTTATCTCTCCAATTCACTCTTCATTTTTATAGGTTTCAGAACTAGAGAAATCAACGAGAGCCCTGAACAACAAGCGTTTCCATTCTCCAGAAAACCATGTGGTGGAACAGAATGGAGAGGTAGTGGCTGCAGATGTCATTCAACTTCAGAAGGATAACAGAGAGCTGGAACAGCAAATTGCTGAGAAAAACAAGGTGAACTGAAACAGCAGAAATGGCTGTTAGTCTTACCCCTTTTAATTAGGAAGCTGAATAATTGGTGCTGCCCATGCTGCAGCCTTAGGACAACAGGCTTACCGAAATGGCAGATCCAGTTTGAATCCAGTATTCTGTGAGTAAATTTTTTTCCTCTGGATTGTTCAAGGATCTAGGAACAGTGGTTAAAAACTGCGGCCAGAATCATAGGAATCCTTATCTCTTTTGGAGGAAAGATGCACCAAATGATACCATTTACAGCTTTCCTGCAGAGCCCTTTTGTGTGAATTCAGGTCACTTCTACTGTGCTGTCACACAAAAGGCCAAGTATACTGTCACAGGCCTGCTAATGTGTGCAGCTAGAAAGGCAAGACATGTGGGTTGCTTCCTCAGAGCTGTCAATGTTGTTTAATGTTGTTTCATTCATTACACTTGTTTGTCATGGGTTTTTCCAGATACCTGTCAGTCAAAATGTGTCTTGACAATACTGTATTAACACTATCCTTTGCTGTGCTTACAGATGATAAAGCAGCTACAGCAAAGAATGACAGAACTCAAGAAAACCCTCCAGAAAGAGTTGGTAAGGGTTATGTTTTTTCAGTCTCTTCAGCTGGCACTTACTGACAGTTACTTGCACTACTAATTGCAAAAGCTTAACTGCTAGCTAGAGCGTAATTTTTTTACTAGGGATGTCTGAAGTTCCCTTGTGTTTGCAGGCAGATCAGTGAACCCTTAAATTAAGGAAGTGCATTGTTCTGGATCATTTATTGAATGGATGGTGTGACAGGTAGCCATCACCACTCAGCCCTTGCAACAGAGAATTTTAGCTACAGAAGACCTGTGTTTGGTAATCTTGGGCATTTAATGCATTTCTGAGTACTGAGCTGCCATTCAGCTAAGTTTTACCATAGGACTCATGTCTGCCCCAGGGAAAGCTCCCCTTTAATCCCTTTTACAATAGTTTTCCTCCTAAGAAAAAATTCTTCTATTTAAAAAAAATCAAAGGAGGTTTTAAATTCGTTATTTTTGTTCTGAGCTTGAAAATTGTTTTGGAGAAAGCCCACATTTGAAAGGTGCAGAGCAGGTTAGTGATAAAAGAAAATTATCAGGTGATAGTTTCTACCATGGAACCAATTCCATGCTGGTTTGGGTAATGTACATGTAACGCTAACAGCAACTAGCTTCTGTCTTAGAGTCTAGGGAGAGGTGAAGACACTTCTCTGCTCTGATCCCATGAAGGATGAGAAGCTTGTCCTATTGATGTCCAGGTTGTACCCACCTTGTGGATACAAGCCCTCTGTGTTAGATATCTCAGACCCGGATCCTCTCCCAGTGTCAAGCTGACAGAGTCTACAATGTACTTCCTCTTTTTCCTTTTTTTTTTTTTTTAGAAAATAAGGCCTGACAGTGAGGTACCTGAAGTACGTGAAAAAGCAAATTCTGAAGTGCCTAATGCTTCTGTGACTGTCACAAACAACTCTGATTTAAATGACTCAAGGGAGATAAACTTTGAATACCTTAAACATGTTGTACTAAAATTCATGTCCTGCCGGGAATCTGAGGTAAAGATGTACACTTACCTTCTCTTTCTAAGTCTGTCTTTCTCTAGAAACTGCCACCTGTTACCTGCTAAGGACACTTCTATGCCAATTCTATACTTCTTACACTTAAAAAGTTGTTGACTGATCCAGCACAATGAAGCAAAGTAGCTAACAGTGATATGTTTGAAAGTACAGATTATTATTATGAACTAAATGAAAGGGAAATGTGAATTTTTAAGAGGTAGTTATGTCTGGAAGTTAAAGATCTGAAGCTATAAGACATCCCTCTGCGCTACTCTAAAAAGCGTATGGAGTATGTAATTAAGAGTGGTTGTACATTTAAGACAGAAAAAAAACCCCAAGAAAAGACATAAACCACTTGCTGTTGATCTGTAAGAGGTAATTCCTTCTGCATTTGAAGATCCTTCATGCTCTCCACGTTGTGTCAAAAAAGTTAAAGGTAAAAAAGTTATGCCAACAATATACTTCACTTAATTGCAAGTCAGTGGCTAAGATCAAGAAATAATTCTGCAACTCCATGGTACCCAGAGTGCTTGACTCCTTTACTAACTCCACATTGTGTGCCCCATTTAGAATGTTAGTACTACAGAGTTAATATAAAGTGTATATTTAAAAAGCCATGATTCTTTCCACTCTATGTGCTGGTTTGATCAACTTTTCAAAGCTTAAAAAAACTAGGATGCCACAAGAGCCAAGCTTCTTCTCTAACTAGGCTCCCCATTTGTCGTCTTTCCCGCAAATATGCAAACCAGCGTTAAAGAACAGAAAGCCAGGAAACACAAACAGAAGAAATAAGATAGAGGCCATCGTAGTCTATTGGAACTGGGGATAATGGCAGGCTGCTGGTCTGCTCTTTGCGGTTGTGACTAAAAAGTCTGTGACGAAACCCACAGAAAAACTGTGCTGCACTGCAGTCCAGAATGTAGAGCCCGAGAGCATCATAAGCAACAAAATACTGTGGTTTCTTTCAGGCATTCCATCTAATTAAAGCTGTATCTGTATTACTGAATTTTTCACAAGAGGAAGAAAACATGCTTAAAGAGACTTTGGAGTACAAGGTAAGGGTTCTGTTCCACTTGTAGTCTTTAACGGGACTTCCAGCAGATGGAATGAAAACTCTTAGATGCTGGGAGATCATGAAAAGTATCTTCTCCAAATGTTAGCTACAATAATAAACGTAATTTATTATTAAAATATTAGCTAATCACGTACATACATGTCGGAATTTGTCCATTTCAGTGAGGGAAGTAGCAACTTTCCAGTGCTTCAGTGAATGAGTAACAGCATAGTTTTGCCCAGTGGACTCTGTCTGTGGAGGGAAGCTAGAAGCTCCTTGCCTGGAGTACAGTCAAATATTTAAAAGCAGGAAGCCTTTCCATTGCATAAAATGAGATCTCCTGCATGTCCCTGGCTATGTGGTTATTAGTGAGTGTTCATAAATGAGTGCTGCCTCGGTTCCTTCTGTGTCCTGCATTCATCTCTGCAGTCAGTAAGCTGGACACGTTCAGTCTACTTATGATTGCAGCTGAGGGAGATTTTCTCGCCATCTTGTTAACGGAACGGTTTAATACTAGATTGACTAAAGGTACTGTGTTTAAATGACTGTAGATTTGTGATTTGTCATTATTTTAAAGGACTATATTAAGTGTAATCTTCAGTCATCTTCACTTGTGGAAAGTGGATGCTGTTTCTTCCAGATTGGATTGTGTGAAACTATCTTTACTTCTTCAGTCTGAAGTTTGCAGCATTCCATTTTATAAATAGTTATTTCCATCAAATGATGGGGAGTTGCCTCTGTACCATATTCTTTCTTTTTCAAATCTTCAGCTTCTTAGAAGTGTGAACCTAGCATATGTGTATTGTGCTTTTTTGTCCTAGATGTCATGGTTTGGGTCAAAGCCATCTCCGAAAGGCAGTATCCGGCCCTCTATCTCAAGCCCAAGGACACTGTGGCCTTAAGGGAACCTGAAATTGGACAGTCAGCATCTAGCCACTTTTTTCTGTGAAAAGAACGTTGAACACACTAATTCAGGTGTGTCTTAATCACTGTCATTGCAGTATTTTGTACAAGAACTTTTGACACTGTTTACAAAACTAATACTGTGCAAGGAGAAATTTTCACTACAAACTGAAACACCTCTTCTGGGTTGGATTCGGGGACCATTGTCTCGATGGTCTCTTAATGGAAGTCAGCTCCTTGTGCTCATCGGTCTTGTTTTCTTGGCACCAAAGGGTAACGTTAACCTCGCTAATACCGGTGCTGGCAGTTCAAGCTTCTAACGCGTGCATCTATTATGATGGTGATTCCAGCTTCTGTTACAGAGTGCTAGAGTTGAGTAACTCTAGGCACAGTAAAGCTTCCTTGTCTTGCTGTGGAAAGCAAGCAATGAAAAAAAAAAAATGTTGGCAGTACTGTATTGAGTTTTTGACGGTTTGAAAAGCCTGTCAAAGAACAGGAGCAGGAGCTTTAACCAAAAAAGAAATCTGCCTTGCCTATAACAATACTGACATAACTAATAGTTTGCATTTTTTCATATCACTGTGTAATTTAAGGTGCATATATCCTGGCCTGCAGTCCTGAAGGCTGCATGTTGATGATGATTATTTAATTTGAGAGCACAACTTTAGAGTTGTCTGATTTTACTTTTCTTAAAGAAAAATAATAATTAAAATGGTCTTAATTATAGTACCTAATACTCAGTCGCCTTTAAAACTAATCTATTAGCCTGTACCATAGGTTGTTAGCATTGGGAAGAAGGGATAGTAAACCATTTTAAATTTTTAAAGCTGAATTCCAGGTATTGTAAATGCACACTGAGAATACCTTCTATTTTTTAAAAAAAAAAAAAATCTAGTGACAAAGGGTGAAGAATATTGGTACTAAACGCATTGATTTTTTTTTTTTTCTTCCAAGTCTGCTAGCAACAAATCTTTATAACCAGTATCCGCCCCTTTGGTTGTGGTTTTCTGTACTTCAAATACTGATGCTTAAAAACTGTTATGAACAGTGGGCTGTTAACTGTGTTCTAACTACATGGTACGAGAAATGCTGTTCATGAGGTTTTTGTTTTTGAGGGCAAAATTCAACTCTTAACGAATAAATCTGGTTCCAGCAGCTTGCTTTCCTTCTCCCCTTAAGAAAAGGGGACCAAGGTGGCACTTGCCTCACAGAGTAGTAATACAATTTTGCCTCTAGTTATAACACCACTGCGAAACCTAGATGAAAATGAGAAGCAGCAGTAAGTCTGACTTCTTAAAAACTGGACATATTTTCAAAAAACTACATATCTGTGGAACTGGATGAGCAGGCTGCAATTCTGGTAATTCTCTTACAAGGAGGTTTGTGTTACTAACAGTGATTTTATTAAATATATTTGAGAAAATTCCAGCTATCCTGTAGTGGAAGTAGGGTCACTGTTCAGGTTTTAACTTTGCTAACAGGGGTCTGAATGACCTTAGTGGTGGCAGTCGATGATGTAGTGTTAAGAGTTACAGCATGTGAGCTGCTCCCTGCTTCCATGCACACTTGTGCTGTGGTAAAGATGTATCCTTCCACGTGAGGTCAGTTACCAGAGTGGTAAATGTGCTGCAATTCTTTACCCTGCCTGGTCTCCCCAGTTTTTGTTGATCAGTCATATCCCAGACACAGGTATTCACAGTAGCTATTACCTTGGCACAAGTGACACTCCTCAGTTTAGAGCTAGGTTGTATTTATTTGAAGTTAAGAAAACCAAAAGGATTTTTTAGTACGCTAAAGCCTGTCCAAACACAGTCTTCAGTAACCTGATCCATGGCACTTAACAGTAGCATACAGAAGTTTATGGGAAGAGTACAACTCTGCTCTAGTATGAAAATAGACAATCAAAAAGTGGGTTTATATCAGTTGCTCCTCTACTGAAACAAAGTGGGGGCAGGATAACCCTGTTGGTTCTGGGAAGCTTTTATTCTCTAAGGTCTTTTTCTGTAGAATGTCCCTTTGCCCTGGCCTATTTCTGTGGGACCCGAGACCAGGGGACAGGATTCCCTCTACTCACGCTGATGCCTGC
The DNA here is from genome assembly GCF_000737465.1 of Haliaeetus leucocephalus. NCBI lineage: Eukaryota > Metazoa > Chordata > Aves > Accipitriformes > Accipitridae > Haliaeetus > Haliaeetus leucocephalus. Next base: position 64,776 of record NW_010972742.1, on the reverse strand, counting down.
TGAATGACTAATCGGTTTATGTTGATCCTGGCTTGAAAGGTTACTGCTGAACAGTAAGAAAAGCAGTACAGGCAGCCTGGAATAAAGAGTGACAAAATAAAATGTGAGATTATATATTCACTAACACAATTTCAGTTTAAGATCCCAAAGCTCATACAGGATCAGCTTAACCATAAACTAGTTCTCAAGTGTTGAATTTTCTTTAGATATCGGAGCAAGAATGGTGTGTATACATAGATATTAAAAAGCTAATGCACTTTCCCTTGTATAAAAACAGTGGTATACATAATCCTTTCTACGGCCATTGGATTTCTTTCCTTCTATGCTGTAAATATGGATTGTATTATGAAACACTATGAAATTTGTGGTGCAATACATTTTGGATCAAAACCCTAATCTTGATTTCTTTCTCTTTATAGTTCTGGTTATCTCTCTCCACTGGGATGCTATAGCTATTTAAAATTGAGAGAATTTTAAAGCATGAAACAAACCCCACCTTCTGCCCAGGGTAAGAATGGGTGTGTCAGCCATGTAATTAAGGCCTCCATTTCTCATAGGGAGTTACGCCAGGAATGAGGCGGAGTGCTTCTGCCTCCTAAAATCATCTCTCACCAGGGACAGCTGCTGCTGCACTTTTAGCAGCTGATAAAAAAAACAAACGAATGGCGCGGGGCCTCCTTGAGCAGCTGCTTCATTTGGAGTATGCTCATTTGTGCCAAAAGGAAGGCTCCTTCCTGGCAGATAACCCTGCCAGACTCAGGGCGCACACCACCAACCAAGACCCAGAGGGATGCCGTACCTCACTGCTCTTGCCAAGGGTGCTGTAACTGACGGTGGAGAGAGCAATGGTTTTGAGTAGTTGTGCTCTGTTGGGACAAATCATCTGTGCATACTGACTTGAAGCAGCTCCTTTTGCTGTACTTAAGTAAGTCCTTCAGAAGGTGAGGACGCACTAATACATAAATAATAGATTCTGCAGTATTTTCTTGACTTTCTAGGATGGACAAGAATATAAACACCAAATCATGGGTGATTATGCATTATACTCGCTGCATCTTAGAAGTCTTGATTGGAACAGCTGAGCTTGGTCTCACTCCAGCCAGCATAGGACAAATTCTGTAAATAGTTGGAGTTAAGAGCATTCATACAAATGTGGACACTTAGCTTAGAATTGGCATACTGCTGGCCTGCTTTTCAGTAAGTGTCAGACTTACAATTTAGTGAAAAATAAATTACTTCACTCATGCGATCCAAGAACTTTATTGATGCAGCAGGCACTTTACACTGAAACCAACCCCATAGTCCAACTAGTCCTTCAACCGTACGTACAAAACCGCCATTCTAATGAACACTTCTCCTGCCCATAAGCTGTCGGGATCTTGCATCTGCCAAGGACATAGCTACCTCTTAAATAAGCAGTACACACAGGATCTTGTATCACCACACTTCGATAAAGCAGCATCTGAAAAATACCTGTTCTCTTACAGTAATAGGAGGCAGGAGTGTGCCGTCTCTCTGCCTTTTAAAGAAGGGATCAGGAGAATGTCTTGGCTCCTGTATTTGATAGTCGGAATATGCAGGAATACCTTTACTCTTCCCCCACCTTTAAGGTTAAAAGCATTCCAAGAGGAGGTTTCCATAGTATTTCAGTAGATTGCAATCTCTAATAAAGATGGACCAGCGTCATTTCAGCTAATTCCTTCTTCTGAGTCCAAAACTGAGCGTCGTCTTGGTTCAAGTTAATAGTCTTTTAAACAGTCTTTCTTGCTGTAAGAACTCTTACTATGGAACCTAGTCCACCTACTGCTAATGCCTGTGGGGATGGGAAAAGGAGAGAGGTTACACAGAGTCACTGTGTCATGCAAGCCAGGTACTGTGTCGCATGTAAAAGGCATCTTAAAAGAACAAACAATGAAGTGTTTAATAACGGAAGAGTATGTGGCTCTTCTCCAGAAACTTACTTTTCACACATAGGCAGCTTGGGCTGTTCCACCCCTTTTTTGCTCTTGCATCTTTAAAACAGCTAATTGGAGAAAATCTGTTTGCTTTCTCTAGCACATGCAGACCTTAAAGACATTTTAGGTTGTTTCGTTTAGGTACTGAACTGTATTGTGCAGTGTCAAGTTTCCATGATGAAACTGCATTCCCCCCACCGGGCTGCGAGGCCAGGCAGTGGTGCTTCTCTCCACACAACTGCTCCAAGCACACAAAGCACTCGCACGGACTGATTTGCCCACGCAGCCCAAGACCACAGCGCAACTCTTTACGCTGGCTGCTACCACCAGAACAGGAAATACAGTTCTTGGGTTGTTCCACCTCTCTGTGTCTCTGCAGGTGCCTTCTGCCCTGCTGACGCCTTTACCTTCCTGCAGTGGCAATTTCTACACTCGCACACTGTCTCCTCTTTGCTCTGTGTGCTCTGAACGATTTAGGCCGACAGTTAAAAGGCTATGGGGGAGCTTAGACCTGAACTCAGATCCTTGCTTGTTCTGATCTTGGGAAGTTTGTGGCTCACTTCTCTGTAAATATAGATGAGAGTGATCTTTGACTCAAATTACTGCAGTATGTACATAGTAACATTCTATAAACAATACTCCGTGACATAAGAACCAAGGGACTGAAGGGTAGACAAAACCAAATACAGTAATTTAGTAACCTGTATACCACTAAATCTGAAGGGAAAAATTACATTCTCCAAAATCTAACTATCTATCTTTTGGATCTAGAGAAGGATACCAATGTCGCATGTCATTGATGACGCAGAATGTCTCACTTCCCATATCCCTGAGTGGGAAAGGAGGAAGAGCTCGTTTCAGTTTCGTTTGCATCCCTCAATGTAAATAACGTATCCTTCTAAAGTCTAGAAGATGATGGATGTGATTATGAAAAATATTAAAGCTGACTGCGCAAAACGAGGTGTGTTTACTTTGCAGACATAATTCAAATACAGCCCAGTGGGTATTACAATGTATGAAAGGAGAGCAGTGATCAACAGTACGAGACACCTCACTGTCCTTAGGAGACATGAATGCAAAGCATCCACTTGGAGCTACCTGCATGCGCTGCATGCATGTAAACGTTCCTGAGTTGCCAGACCTGATATACAGGGGGATGACAGCCCTTTTCCAGAGGACAGACTGGTACTACTACTGTGCAGCTGACTCCTCTCTGAGCAAGCCACACGTCTTACCGGTAGTGCCAAAAAGCAGAACACAACCAAGGTTTTAAACTCTGCCCAGCCTACTTCAGATCTGCCTTGTTCCTTTCAAAACAAAGACAACGAAATGCTTTACATGTGCCTACATGCTCTGAGCACTGTCATCTTTCCAGTCAGAGTGGTGTTGTGTAACATTACACACTGGGAGCACCCACCCATGGTTAGTTGAAAACAGTCTCCAGTGGAAACAGCAACAGAAAGAAAAAGAAAAAAAAAAAATCAAGCAGAAACATGTTCTTTGCTGTCCTGAGAAATTCCCTCCTGCTCCCCTGTCAAGGTTCTGCAAAGCCAGTGACAGCTGCTAGTAGCTGGAGTCACTCTACACAAGTTCTGTCTTTACATATCACTGGAAAAAAACCCATACTCTGTGAAAATGACAGTGGCACTACCAGCAGGCTGCACTGCTACAGTGCCGGTGGTACAGGGAGCTGCAGCATTCCTAGGGATCATTTCTCCTAGGAGGAGCACTGACAGCCAGCGCCGCAGCTAAAACCCCTGCAGTGGGGAAAGACTCCCCTGGATTCCTGCGTGGGGGCGGTGGCGCCCAGCAGCTGCTTCCTGTGCCTCACCCTGTCACAGAGGGAATGTTCAACAGTCGGCCGACGACCACATCCTGCCCTCCCTGTTTCACAACGGGCATTCCACAGAAACAGGAGAGGACCACTCTGGATCCCAGTGGGATCTTTTTGGAGATCTCGGAGGCCTCTCCTGTGTAAACCAAAGAGGTTTGCTAAATCCTGTTATGAAGCTGTGACACATATGCTGCTAGCAGCGCTCAGCTGATGAAAACTGCCAGACCCGAGCCAGCCTGAGCACCCCCTCGGCCAAACACTCGGCTACAAAGGAACAATGCCAGCTACCCCCTTCAACCACCCACACCTCCGCTCCCAGCTCTTCCTCCTCGGTGGGGCCACTCCACTCCTTAGATGCAGAAGAAAGCGCAATGCTTCCTCCAGCAGACGCTGCCCTGCCACAGGTCTCGCCTCTCCCCCTGGCTGAAGGAAAGGTTTGAAATAGGAGTAAAGGCTTAATGAGTCTGAGCTCAAGGAGACCAAAGATAAAAGGAAACGCCAGTTACTGTGCTCCTCGGGGTGAGCCCCCCACCATCACCCGCTTCTCTTGCAGGGCCTCTCGTGAAAGCACCAACAGGGTCCCTGGGGAGTGTGGCCGAGCCAAGAGAGCACCAAACACGTACCTTTTCATGCCACTGAAGTAATATTGCACTGCTATTTTCTGTTGGCTTTTCAAATCCTTTATAAATGTACTTCATTAACAAGTCAATGCCATTTCTGTCCAAGGAATTCACCGCTTGTTCTATTTCGCTGCTTTTAAAAGACGTGAGGACTTTAAGCATGGTTCCCTGGGCCTGCTCCTGCGAAGACAAGGAAAGGAGAATAACATGAGAACCAGCAAAGCTGGAAACGATCCCAAGACTTCTGGTGTTGTTCGACGAGGTGCGTTCGGAGGGCGGGCGGCTACGCTAAAGGCCGGCTTATTTCTGCAAGCAAGCCGGCGAGCGTTCTTCACTTGGGGTCTCGGGAGCGAGGAGAAGGACGGGGCGGCCACGCGGGGATCGCCTAGGCAGAAGCCGCGGCGCCTCGCCGTATGGCTCGTTAGCAGCGAGCTGTCAGGTGCTGCTGATCCATCTCCGGGCGACGCCGCCGTCGCTTCGAAGCTGCCCGGCGACCCCGGCAGCCCTGCCCGCGCCCCGGCCCCGGTCACCTTCATCGCCTGGTTCTTGGTGTTGACGGGAGAGCTCCGCAGGGCGCTGTGGAAGGCTCGCAGCGCGTCCCCTGTGCAGGGCACGAGTCAAGGACTCAAACCGGCGGCTCCGCGCCACGACTCGAGCCTCGTTAACGCCGGCGGATTTTGCGTTTCGTAACGCCGACCGAAACTTCTCCTTTTCCCGGGGCCGGTTACCGGCCCGCTGCCGAGGGTCGGGGAGCGAAGCGCTTCGCCGGCCGCTTCCCCCGCCCCGGCCGCCCGGGGTCCGGCTGCGAGCGCTCGGTCGCGGGCGAGGGCCGCGGGGCCCGGTGCTCCGCTCG
>NW_010972742.1:59131-59385 GCF_000737465.1 Haliaeetus leucocephalus | reverse complement strand
CAGGGCCGAGGTCGCCGCCGCCGCCCGGGCCCCCTCCCGCACCGCTCCCAAAGGATATTGCCTCAGCAGCGCCTCCACCTCGGGGCCGGCGTCGGTCTCGGCCGCCGCCGCCGCCGCCTCGTCGGGCTCCTCCACGAAGCGGTTCTCGTCGTACTGGTCGATGTCGAGGCGGCGGAAGCGGGAGGAGAGCGTGCTCCGCGCCATGCCGCCGCCGCCGGGCCCCCACACCGACCCGCCCCGGGCCGGAACCGGAA
>NW_010972742.1:55225-59083 GCF_000737465.1 Haliaeetus leucocephalus | reverse complement strand
GAGAGAGGCGGGCGGCGGGCAGGGCTCGTGCGCACGTTAATCAGCCTGGGGGGGGGCTGAGGTAAGGTACGGCTTTATTAAAAATACAAGGTCTCTGAAAAAAATCAGAACAGTTATTTTAATGTACAAACTCAATCGCTGCAGCAGGTCTGGGTACTTTTAACTGGAATCCTAAGAAAACAAAACAAGGGGGAGGGGGGGTGGGGAACAGCCCTTCCGACCACTTTATTTTTTTCCACTTAAAACAAGCCACGAGGAGGACGACGGGGTTCTACGTGTACACAACACAAGGCAGTCACAGTCCCACCGTGCACACTAGAGGCAATAACTTTGCTGCTGAAATTTCTTAAAACTTACCAAACAAAAAGCTGAATAACACACTGGGACTGAGCTGCTTCCCGGGTATCATGATTGCTAAAAGGAAAACGTTTCATCTAAACCCAGAAATACGCAAGAACTACATGCAGTAGTATAAATTTCACGGACATATTACAAATACTCTGAAATTAATCTAGGGGAGGGAAAAGGAAAAAAAAAAACAACACTTGCTACAGACACCATAATACACAATAAATTTAGATAATTTAAAAATAAAAAAAGGCAAGAGGCAGCATTTCAGCAGCAAAGTGCTCAATAAAAAGTATATTGTAAAGGGACAGTACAAGGGAAGAGGGAGACAGCAGGCAGGGAAAGGTCTCAGAGGAAATACGGTGTGGTTGTTCTAGGAGGAATGACACGTTCTGAATCTGGAACTGCGCGGAATAGCTTTGGTTCTCGTGTATTTACATCTTTAAAGACCATGATTGACGCAATATTTCCACAGCGGTAGCAGTAATTTGGAGCAGACCATACCGTTACCAATTTCTCATCAAACATGAATTTATAGCCTTCATGAACTAGCTGGTGCGCTCTGCAGATGAGTTTTAAGTTGTTGATGTGAACAAACTGCAAAGGAAAAAAGGAAGGTCAGTTTTCTCTGAGCAGCTGCACGCCATGGCCCACACAATCCTCTCCCAGCTACAGCCCTGGCACGCGCACACCATGAAATGGTTAAAAAGAAGCTTTTTCCACCCAGTGCACCGAAAAAAAAATTTGGGTTTTGAGAGCTGAGCAGTGAGCAACACCTATGAAATACAGGTGACAGCTGCAATGCCCAAGCCTGTGCAATCCACAAGGCTCGATCCTCCCTGAACGTGCTGTGGCAAGGCCAGAGCGACAACATGAGGCTCCAGCGCGGCATTTGTAACGCAGCTACTTCAGGAGCCTGGGAAGGCCAGTGTGTGTCAGCCCCCAGAGTTCTGCTTGCCATTTTCCAAAGTAACAAAAACTAAGAATTGTTAAGAAAAATGGTATTTTTTTTCTCCTAAATCCTTAGAAAAGTATTCTATAGAAACCCCAGTGATACTAGTTAGTCTCACTGTGTTACACTCTTTAAAAGCAAGATCAGTATTACCACAGCTGGCAGTTGTATTTATGCTTTTAAGTTCAAATGGCTCATATTTCAGGTTGTCTTGAGCGAACCTTCTCCATCACCACAACTTACTCGCAGCGGTCGTACAAGGAAAGTTCATTGTCTTGCAGGGTCCTCGACCCATTTGTCACTAGGGTAAATACCAAACTGAGCGCGACGCTTCAATTTATCTCATACATGCAGTTACTTTATGTTGCACACAACAGCATCATTACCTCGTTCGTCACCTTTGCACCGAAGAGCCAGCCTGCTCCTCGCGGACTGATCGCCCACGTATCGACATCTTCTGGATCAGACCAAACAAGGTCACAGAAGGCGCCTTTGTGAGGAATTTCTTGATTACGTTCGATGGTTCGAATTTGATCGAGTGTCTTGATGTCTGGAGAGAGGCCACCGTGCACACAGAGAATCTGCTCATCTATTAACTGGAGAAAAAAAGGCACATGTGCGACATACTCACTATTTAATCCAGGCCAGAACGCTACCAGTGTGACCCTTAAAGGTCACTAATTCTCACCGTCACACTTAGACAATCTATGTGTATTTTTGTAATGTGGTGTTTACACTTACAGCTGCTATTGTGAGCATGTCAAAGACTTTGGTACAGTATCTCCAAGCATTAGCATTTCCATATTTGGTTTGGCACTCATCTGTTAAACAGAGAATTTTTTCTTCTTAATGGATCAGAAGGCATTCAGACAATAAAATCAAGCACAGCAGAACTCGAAAGTCAGACGTATAGCAAAAACTCTATCGGGAGCACCGCTAAGCAGTCCGCCGCTTGCCGCAGCTGGCCGGCTGGGAACTGACCCTTGCCTAGACCAGCAGAGTCCTTAAATTAGCAGATTTTATACAGGAGAATTGAGGCAGAAAGCGTGAACCGAGCAGGGCTGGTGGAAGATACTCTTACCACAAACGGGAGTTACAGGGGCTTTGTTTAAAGCTACATGAACGCGGCAAGAAACCTGACGGGCAGGCATTTCTTGAGCAACCTCTGAACATTCGTACTTGATGCGTTATCCAAAAGAAGTTATGTTACAGACGCTATTCTTTGTGGCAGGTGTTAAATACTTTCCAGGATTTCCTCAGGTTTTATCAAAGCCTCACACAACAAGAAGCTTCCAAGCAATTTAATTCCCTCAGTTTTCCAAACAGTTTTTCTGCTGCTTATTTCTTGCCAGTGGCATTTTCCCAGAAGCTCACTGTTGACAACAAATGAGTTCCACAGCAAACTCTATGTGTGAAGCTGATTTTCAGTTATACTGAAACTTAAGAGGAATTACAGCAACACCATGACTTCATGTAGAACCTTTCATTACAAGATACCAAAGCACATTCTGTATAAATACATGCTCTGTCTCTAAAATTGAACATGGCACCAAAAAAAAAAAACCAAACCAGACACCCAGATGCTGGAGGAAAAGAGCAGCAAGATCTGGACTAACACACATTTCTACTTCATGAACACGATGATCACGTTACAAATGATAACACTCAAATTTTACTGAGCCCACTCCCCGTCCAGTCCCAGGAAAGCCCCAGGTAGCGCTGCATTCAGAACAGGTTTCCCAAGGGAAAGATGCCATACTCGTTTATTACGCGTTAGCCCCCCTTCAGAAACCATTTGGGTAAAGACTTACCATAAAATCCATACACTTGTGTTATCTGCCTGCTTTCATGATTGCCTCGTAACAGTGTGATACGATCAGGCCACTTAGCTTTTAGTGCAAGAAGGTAAGTGAAAGTCTCAAGACTATAATAACCTCTATCTACAAAGTCACCCTGCAAGTCAAAAAAATATTCGTAAATGGAAAAACAGTCAAATGGAAAAACGCAAAGTGATACATCCATTCTAAATTTCTCGCAGTGCATAAAGAAAGCTAACGAATGCTGAAGGGACGCCGGGATCTGCTCGGATCTAGGAGAACACGTTCTTTGGTCGCTCGGACCTGCAGCTTTGGGCCATGCTCACCCAGAACTGCCCCGGCACGCGACCTGATGGGCCCTCGGGACGTTCCGGCTAACGGGGTGCTGCTGCCGCACCGGCACGGCTCTGCTTGACCGGCACCGCGCTCCGCTCTTCCTGCCTCACTTCGCACCACGTAACTCGTACCTTACTCAACAAAAGAAAACCCGTACGTGGCAGGCGAACGGCAAAAGCAAACGCGGCGCCGGCGGGCAAGGTGTGAGACTCGACGGGCGTATCGGGATTTAAGCTTTAAACTCATTTTTTGAGCCCCGGCTGAGCGAGCGGGGCGAGCCCCGCCTGCGCGTACCATGAAGATGTAGTTGGTGTCGGGGACCTGACCGCCCGTCCTGAACAGCTCGCACAGGTCGTAGAACTGCGGAGAGAAGCAGGAGCGTGAGGGCTGCGGGCACCGGCACCG
>NW_010972742.1:54738-55189 GCF_000737465.1 Haliaeetus leucocephalus | reverse complement strand
GACCGGGCCGGGCACGACCGGGCCGGGCCGGGGGTGCGGGGCCGCCCGCCCGTTACCTGCCCGTGGATGTCCCCGCAGACGGTGACGGGCGTGGAGACGGGCTGGACGTTGGACTCCTCCAGCAGCAGGTCGCACACATAGTCGCAGAGGCGCTGCGGGAGAAGAGCGGGTCGGCACCGGCCTCGGCGCCGGCACCGGGCCCGGCCCGCCCCGGCCCCCCCGCCCCGGCCGCACCTTGAGGTCGTTCTCGGGCAGGTACTTGCAGAGCCGAGCGATCTCCACGTACTTGTCCAGGTCCAGCGGCGCCATCTTGGGACGGCGACTCGGGGCAGGAAGCGGAGCCCGGCACTTCCGGGGGGCGGCGGGGGGGCCGGCGGAAGCCCGGGGCACTTCCGGCGGGCGCTGGGCCGGAAGGCGGCAGCCGCTTCCGCCCGGGCGGCTGCCCTCCGGT
>NW_010972742.1:47085-54325 GCF_000737465.1 Haliaeetus leucocephalus | reverse complement strand
GGGTCGCGGCCGGCTGGAGCGGGCTGCGGCCCCGCTACGAACACGCCACGTTCCTGCCCGCCACCGACCCCCCGCGACTCTGGGTCTTCGGCGGCGCCCACCCGGCGGGGAACCGGAGCTGCGTCCAGGCGCTGGACCTCGGTGAGTGCCCGAGGACCCGCGGCAGCGGGACCCCGAACCGCCGGCGCCCGGGGGTCCCCTCGCGGTTCGGTTTGCCCGGAGCCGGCTCCCAGGCGGGGAGGTGCGGGCCAGACAGCCACGGAGCCCCGGCCAGGCGCCTTCGGGGTGGCTGCCAGTTGGGAGGGGGAGCAGAGCGCGTTTTCTGTTACTGCCTTGATTACTTTGTTAATCAAACGTCTCGATTAGAAACAGGAACCTGGGAGAGTCCTGAAGTGAGTGGAGTGCAGCCGCTGCCTAGGACATTTCACACCTCCTCAGCAGCCGTAGGAGACTGTCTGTACGTGTTTGGAGGGGGAGATAAAGGAGCAGAACCCGTTAAAGACCAGCGGCTTCACGTGTTTGACTCAGGTACCTCTGGACGGGTAAAGGGCCCTTATGCCAAACGGTGGAATCCAGCCGCTGTTGAAGCAGAGGTCTGCATTCCAGATGCAGAGACATGGAAGCGTTGGGCCCCTGCTTTGGCTTTGAGTTTAAATGGATGGGCAGGTGTTCCTCGCTGTTGATGTGCACTTACCTTTATGTAGTTGCTGGGAATTTGGGCCAAAACAGCAGTGTAAAGCTCTGGGATGAGGAACGCAGTGGGAGATGGGAGTGGCTTGTCACCTTTGCCCAACAGCAGATGCCTTTCTGTGGTGGCATGGTCCTGTGCTGCTCACGTACTGTCAGAGTTGTACCGTTCATTCTGAGGGCCCTGTGTGCACCAGAAAAGGTTTGCTTTCTGGTTTGAATTCATCTTTCCTGCTGCCGAGCAACCCAAACAGCACACAGAGCTCCATCGGAGGGCTTGCCCACGCTGTAAGACATGGCATTAACTGCTGGAGGCACTTCCTTAGGAAGCCTCCGCAGGGCTCTGGGGTCACTGGCTTGTAGAGCTTCCAGAGTTCCCTTCCTAATGGAGCACATATACTCCCATTTTTAGCCACCTTGACCTGGTCCCAGCCAGATACTCACGGTGATCCCCCCTCTCCTCGGCATGGACACGCTGTGGTTGCAGTTGGGACCAAACTCTTCATCCATGGAGGTTTAGCTGGTGATATTTTTTACAATGATCTATTCTGCATTGATATAAGTAAGTATGGACATAGCAACAGCTGTTGTGTGGTGCATTTTGAATTTAGGGAACCTTATTTCTAAAAGATCAGTTCTTAAGTGCTTAAAATATCACCCTATTTGTTTAAAACAACAAAACTGATGGATTTTTTTATAATGCATAACCATAGACATGTTCTTTTTCTCCACCAGATGACATGAGATGGGTTAAGATACCAGCCACAGGTGATGTCCCAGGAGGACGGGCATCCCACTCATCAGCTGTGTTTAAAGATCACTTGTACATTTTTGGTGGAATAGGTCCAGATGGGACACTAGATACTACATACAAGTATCACACAGGTAAGGAGATTTCTCTCAGTTGCGTAAGGGTAAGTGCCAGTCAGTTGGAAAATGCATTACGCCCTCAGTTCCCAGGCTTCACCCCCCTGGTAGTCTGTATCATTGCACTGGAGTTAACACCAGTACAAGACTAAATGCTCTATAATGTTGAAAACTAACCTAATTAATGATGTCACTGTCCCAGCATGCTTTTTAAGCCTCTGAAGCTACATTTAAAGATGTGTATCTTTGCACTGCAGAGAAGCAGCAGTGGACGCTCCTACAGTTTGACTCCCCTCTGCCCGCTGGGAGGCTGGACCACACCATGTGTGTCATTCCCTGGCAGGCTGGCAAGAGCAGAGACGCAGGAGCTGTCACCAGGGACAACAAAGCTAGGAGAGAGTCAACTGCATCAGTGGGTGACAAAGCTGGCCCCCTCCAGAAGAGCCAAGAGGAGGAGGGGTGTGCTGAAGACACAGTCATGCATCTGCTATTAATATTTGGTGGGATGGACACACAGGGGGAAATATATAGGGACTGCATTGTCAGTCTGATTGAATAGCAGAGCTGCAGTCCTGCACAGCACCAGCCTTTTCTACACAGTTTTTATAGTACTGTCAGATTAAATTAATTCTTTCCAATAAAGAAATTCTTACCCTCAAAGGGATGTCACTGTGCTAACACAGCCCTGAGGTGCAGGTGCTTTCTCTGTACGCAGTCCTGCTGACAGTAGGCACAGCAGTCCTTGCTGCCACTGCAGAAAGGCTTCAGCCACTGTCACTTGACCACAGGTTGCCAGAACATGAGAGCCTGGCATGGTTTCTGCTGGGTCTGGACAGCTTTGCACCAGAAGAAACTCGCATACTCTTGTCTACAGAAACACTTCTGCCTGCAAAGCCACAGCACTACCTGGAAACAAAGTTGGGGGCGGGGGATGATTTGAGTTTTAGCTTTCATCATTTTCAACATGAATAAATGAAAACCAGAACGTTGTCCCCCCACACCACAGAAAATGTGAAGTGCCCAGTGGTTTTAAGGAGGTATTAAGAGCAGGCACCACAAAAGCTCTTTCCATACTTGGTTCAATTTCTTCTCTAATCCCATGGATGGGGTAAAGATCACAGTTTAAAAAGAAGCTTAACTGAACTCAGCCTTTTTATCTAAGAGCATTTATTATATACAGACTAGCTTTCAGTCTTCAGAAAACTGGTCCATTGTCTCACGCAAGACCTAAAAACAGGAGGAAATCAGTTGTAGTTAAGCTAGTCTCCTCCCTTACATGGTTTGCATCATCACTGATGCAGGCACATAGCTCCACTACAGCTCTGAGAACCTACCACCTCTCCAGGCTCTAGTGAAGCTGCACAAGCACAGAGACCCCTCTCCCTTTAGCAGTTACTTAGGTTGACTACCCCCCTTCCTTATTAGGATCTATTACATCATGAACTTTACACTACAGTTCCAAATACACCAGTACACTTCAGCATCAGGGTGTAGCACTTGTCAGGGGTCCCCATTCAACCACAGGCAAGAGATGCCAAACTGCTGGAGCCATTCACAGCACCTGTTCCCCAGCCCCAAGAGGAGAGGGGTACAGCCATCTGTCAGCACCGAACAGGCTGAGGTCAAGTTCCCCAAGGAGACCTCCTGCTGGCCCCAAGCCAGACACATCAGCATTCTTACAGCTTTCAAACCTCTCATCTTTTCCTTTCCAGCTTTCTCCACACCAAGTACCCTCGGGGCTCTCTTCCACAGGAGAAGCTGTAGGGCAGCCAGACTGCAGGAAGCGTAGGGCTGTTACAGTTCACACCATCCCATGAAACGCTTACCTTGAAGGGGTACCATACCCGTGGTCAATCTGAATCCAACTGTTTAGGCATAATCCACATCTAGTTAAAGCTGGCTGCTGTAACTAGGTAAAGGAAAACAAAACTAGAACAAAGTCCAGTGTAAATAGCAAATTTATTGTGGTCACTTCAGGTAGAAAAGTTCTACACCAAATTCACATGACCAAGTTGTTAAATAGGATGCTTCCACTGCCAATACTTCTAAACCCATTTCGCATTTACATTCCCCCCCACTACCCTTCCCTCCCCAGACATTGAGCAACTGCTAACGAAAAGCAGTATACAGCCACTTCGGGCTAGCGTTTCCAGCTCCACTCACGAGTGAAGATTCAAAGTTACATTCCAAATTAAGAGTTCAATATTTTAAACAAGTGTTCCTGAGTCCAATATATACACACACAACATTCGGCAATGCCAGTATCTACAACTCATCCTTCTCTGCTGCTTCCTCTTCACCAGGGGGAGGGCCTGCACTTCCATAGAGCTTGCTAACAATTGGCTGAACAACTTCCTCCAGCTCCTTCTTTTTTGCTTTGAAGTCTTCAATGTCTGCATCTTGATGGCTTTCAAGCCACTCAATCTTTTCCTCAACTGCTTTCTCTATTGTTTCTTTGTCTTCAGATGACAGCTTACCACCCAGCTTCTCTTTGTCCCCAATCTGATTCTTCAGAGAATAGGCATAGCTTTCCAGCTCATTCCGGGCATCAATGCGTTCCTTAAGCTTCTTGTCTTCCTCTGCAAACTTCTCAGCATCATTAACCATCCTTTCAATCTCTTCTGGTGTCAGCCGATTCTGATCATTTGTAATTGTGATCTTGTTTTTGTTCCCAGTGCCCTTGTCTTCAGCTGTGACACGGAGGATTCCATTCACATCTATTTCAAAGGTGACTTCAATCTGGGGGACACCACGAGGGGCAGGAGGGATTCCAGTGAGATCAAACGTTCCCAGAAGATGATTATCCTTGGTGAGGGGACGCTCACCTAGAAGACACAATTAGAATACGGTTTCTTTCTTTCCTAGCTGCGGCTTGTACTTTGTGAAACCACGAGCTGCACACTTTCTAAAGGGAAGGTTTTAATTCCAACCAGGCATCTGCCTAGCCACTTCCAACAGTTACCACCTCTTACTCTGAAGAGCTCTTCAGAATGCAACCATGGAAAAAGACACATTTGAAAAAAAAAGTCTAGTAACAGCTTTTGATGCAGGTCAAAGAAGCCTGATCAAAGCAGCTTCAGAAAGCCACCACTGTTACCAAGGCCTCCCCCTATAAGGAGATGTCCATAACCATCTAGAAATAACTACAGCCTTTGTGATAAGACAGTAGCAAGTACTGAAGTCCTATAGACAGATTCCAGCTGTAAACACGGTCCACCACAGGTGACACTTACCTTCATAGACCTTGATTGTCACAGTTGGCTGATTGTCAGAAGCTGTGGAGAAGATCTGAGACTTCTTTGTGGGAACAACAGTATTTCTTGGGATCAGTTTAGTCATTACACCTCCAACAGTCTCAATGCCAAGCGTCAGAGGACAGACATCAAGCAGTACCAAGTCACCTGTAACAGATCAAGGGTAAGACTGACATGACTTCAACCTGAAAGAAACACAGCATCTCATCACTACAAACAGGATGCTGATGTCTCAGAGGCAGAGAACTTCTTAAGGACTGGAAAAGCTCTACTACATTTGTAGGTAACTAATACCCACTACTCTGAGTCAATGCTCTCTTGAAGTGACAGTGAAGGTGTCATTACCTGTATCTTGGTCCCCAGAGAGAACACCGGCCTGGACAGCTGCACCATAGGCTACAGCCTCATCTGGATTAATGCCACGAGATGGCTCTTTCCCATTGAAGAACTCTTTAACTAGTTGCTGTATTTTGGGGATGCGAGTAGAGCCACCAACAAGAACAATCTCATCAATGTCAGACTTCTTTAGGTCAGAATCTTCCAGAACTTTCTGAACAGGTTTCATAGTAGAACGGAACAGGTCCTAGGAGGGCAAAAAAAGCCCAGGGCTGTAAGACTGTATTCCCACATGGCTAGCCTCCGAATTACGCAGCCTTGGGGTACAAAGGACAACTGCTATAGAGGAGGAACATCAACTGGCTTATAACCAGCCTTGATGAGACTTCAGCTGTCATTAACACACACACACAGCCCCAGCTACCCCAGCAAGGAGCAGCTGCCTGCTTTTTACCACAAGCAGGAAGTTATTTATACCCCAAAGTGCAGTGTCACATCATGAAATACTGCACATTCACAAGTCTCCAATCTAGAGCTGAGGCCATGTAACTTTACCTTTCTAAACTTACCATGTTCAGCTCCTCAAACTTGGCTCGAGTAAGCGTCTCTGAGAAATCCTCTCCTTCAAAGAAGGATTCTATTTCAATTCTAGCCTGGTGCTGAGATGACAAGGCTCGCTTTGCTTTCTCCACTTCCCGTCTTAACTTCTGCACAGCTCTGTTATCCTTCCTGACATCTTTTCCAGTTTTCTTCTTGTAGAGTTTGATAAAGTGTTCCATAACACGTTGGTCAAAGTCTTCTCCACCCAGGTGAGTGTCACCATTAGTAGCCACAACTTCAAAGACTCCATTGTCAATTGTGAGGAGGGAGACATCAAAAGTTCCACCACCCAAGTCAAACACGAGGATGTTCTTCTCGCCCTCTCTCTTGTCCAATCCATAAGCAATGGCAGCAGCCGTTCTGTATAGGGAACAGCCCATTCAGAACACTGGGACCACCAGCACCCAGCTCCCCAGGAGGCAGGATAGGTTAGGCTACTTACGGCTCATTGATGATTCGCATCACATTCAGCCCAGCAATAGTACCAGCATCTTTCGTAGCCTGACGCTGAGCATCATTGAAGTAGGCTGGCACAGTAACAACAGCATGGGTAACCTGAATAAGGAGACAGATACAATTTTGTTATAGAAATGGAAGAAAAGCAGGTAACATCTAAATAGCTATAGCAACACTGGTAGCAAGTACCCCATTGTTCTTCAAAGAGAAGTAAAAACCCACCATCAACTGAGCCCATTCAACTGGGCTGGCCTAAGGGTCCAGCAGCACTGAACAGAGGTCAGCCCACAGATTCAGCCCACCCACCTTCAGTTTTATAAAGCTGCTGCTTTAGATTCTTCTTAGCAGCACTCATGAACTTACTTTCTTTCCCAAGTAAGCCTCAGCAGTTTCCTTCATCTTTGTCAGGACCATAGCAGAAATTTCTTCAGGAGCAAATGTTTTTGTCTGTCCACCTCCAACATCAACTTGAATATGGGGCTTGGCTTTCTTTTCAACAACCTGAAAAGAACAACATATGCTGTCCTATTCAACACTTCATAGAATTATTCCCACTGGCCCAAGTGTTTCTCTCTCTCTGAAGATTAAACAAAGCCTCTATATAACAAGACGTAATTTGAATGCTAGCTAACACAAAGAACTGTTGTCTATACACCACAGCCACATGGCTGCATCCTAACCCTCTCAGGAGGGCTAGGGCACTGCAAGGTTGCTCAAAAGGGCACCCTGATTCAGCAGTCTCTTCTGACCAGACTCAGAGGTCCCCCTCCCGCCATCCACCCCTCCACATTTGGGACTCACCTTGAACGGCAGGTACTTGATGTCCTGCTGCACAGAAGGGTCGTTCCAGGTGCGGCCAATGAGCCGCTTGGCATCAAACACGGTGTTCTCGGGGTTGGATGTAAGTTGGTTCTTGGCAGCGTCCCCGATCAAGCGTTCCCCCTCGGGCGTGAACGCCACGTAGGACGGCGTGATGCGGTTCCCCTGGTCATTGGCGATGATTTCCACGCGGCCATTCTTGAAAACGCCCACGCTGGGGG
>NW_010972742.1:46120-46898 GCF_000737465.1 Haliaeetus leucocephalus | reverse complement strand
CCAGGGGCCGTTCCCCACTCACCAGGAGTAGGTGGTACCGAGGTCGATGCCCACCACCGTGCCCACGTCCTCCTTCTTCTCCTCTTCCTCCGCCCGCGCCGCGCCCAGCAGCAGCAGCGCCCACAGGAGGTGCTTCATGCCGACCGCTCGCCCGCGCCACCCTGCCGAGAAACCGCCGGTCACAAAATGGAGGCGCCACGTGCGCGGCGGCCGCCGGCAGCGCCGCTCGCCCCATCCCCCCCGGCCCAGTTGTTCTTCTTCTTCTTCTTCTCCTTCTTCCTCCTCCTCCTCCCCGCCCCGACCCAGGCCCAGGCCCAGGCCCGGTCCCGCACCGCCGGCCTTACCGTCACCTACGAAACCGCCGCGCCCCCAATCGCCGCTGAATGCCCAGGCCGCGCCGCCCGCCCTTATATACCTTCCGTTACTCCTTCGTGGAGGCTCGCCATTGGCTGCGGCGCCCTCGCTGGAGCTTTCCCATTGGTCGGCTGCTTCTAAGCTGGCCTTCCTTGATTGGCGAGAATCGGGCGGTCCCTCTGACAAGCCTGGCGCGCCCCCCTCCCGCCACCCCATTGGATCACCCCGCCGGCTCGCGGACCTATCAACAGAGAAGCGTGAGCCAAGCGGAGGGAGCCCATTGGCTGAGAGCGGCCGTCATGGCGGGGCCGGGGGCAGAGGACGAAGGTGGGGGGGGGGGGAACACGTTCTGGAAGTTTCCATGGTTACCGACCCCGGGCGGGCCGGAGCCCGCCATGGCGGGGGGTCGGCCCTGGCGGCCCGC
>NW_010972742.1:43269-45935 GCF_000737465.1 Haliaeetus leucocephalus | reverse complement strand
TGAGCCCACGGACAGACACCCGTTAGCCCCCGTCCCTGAGCGGCCGCGGAAGCGCTGGGGATAAGGTGATAAGGTGGGCGGCCAGCCCTGAGGAGACGCGGGTTTCTCCACATGCGCCTCAGGGTGCGGACGCCAGCCGGGGCCTGTCCCTGGGCAGGCACACCGTGCTTCGCACCGGCCCTGACCGGAGGGCCAGCAGGCCTCTGAAGGAAGGCACTTGCCACCTTCTGAACCGTGATGTCTCGACAGTGAGTCACCATGTCCTCACTCAGATGTAATTTGGGACGCAGTGTTACATCATGCCCTTGGCTTCTTGGGACAAGAGGCTCCTTAGGAAGGTGAAGGCAGGGTCCTTAGGAGCATAGATCCGCCCAGATGGCCCCTGCATTATGTAGGTAACAGGCCTGCTGCATCTCCGCCATCCGTTGCCTTACACGTCTGCGGATCATGCACGCCCATGTTACCTACCTGCTTACATTTAAAACCACATTTTAAAGTGAAAATTACAACTACAAAACCCAAAATCAAAAATGAAAGTTTTGAGTGATTGAAGAGTGATGTAAAATGAGAAATTAAAAGTTGTTCATTCACCTTTGGATGATACCAGATCTGAAACCTAACAAAAATAATTTCAGGTAATTGTAGTATAAAAAAAGCGGTTACAAAGAGAGAGATACTGCTGTGCTCAGGCAGCATTCTGCGAGTGTAAATGGCTTTTAAATAAAAGTTGCCTCTTGTGCCAGCGGGGCCTGGCCCAGCTGCCTGGATTTCTTATGATGACGAAATGAGATGTTGTCAAAAGACTTTGTTGTTTCTCAACACACATCTGGAAATGCCATTTTGATCTTGATACTGTTCCTTCTGTTTTGAAGTATTTCTTGCATCCTTTATAGCTCTTAGTGGGTCTCATTTTTTAATTGAATTATATCTGCATTGCATTCACATTGATTTGATTTTCTCCTTTTAAAAATCCTGAAGTATCTGATGCAAATTATTGAGCTTAGTCCTTGGAAGAGAATTATCACCTAGTGTAGCTGTGTGTCCTGAGAACTGTAAATAACATAAGCATTTTATTTCTTCTTAGGAAACCTCGTGCAGATGAGGCGGGGAGGGGGGGGGTGCACAGCTTCATAGTTCTAGGCCCAGGGCTCATTTTCCTCAGTTCTCTAGGGAGAGTGATGTGGTAAATACAGCCGTTATTCTTTGCTACAGTTGGCAATACAGCGTGACAGCTGGCTGTATGGTACCAGCAGGTACATTAACAGTTTGCTGGTGCCTTGTGTGTTTGGGCTTGACGAACATTTTTTTGTTGTATTTAAGTTTGCCATAGTTGTTTCTAAAATGTTATTTGGATATTAAAAGTTCAGTTACATAAGACATTCTCTTTTCTTGGAGAAGAGAATTCAGGGCAGTAACTGTGTCAGTTAAGAAAAAGGCACATAGACAATATTTTGGAGAGCGAAAGATGTGTAAGTGTAAACGTTTGGCTTTTGTTTTGAGTTGCCTGTTGGGCAGAGCTTTGCAGGTAACTTGGGCATAAAAAGCAAGCAGCTGTGGTGGCTCAGGAGGCGTCCCTTGACCCCTGAAATCGCCATCGAGCCTGGATGCTGTGCCCTTCTTCACAGAGAGCCTGGGAACTTGTCAGTCCTGGCGGGTTTGCAGCACTGGGTGTCATTTGGAGCTGTGGCCGATTGCTGACATTGTACAGGGTGATGGGGCATCCCTCTCCGAGGGAGCTGTGCAGTACTGGCCTGGACTGCAGACGGTACTTGCACGTCTCCAACTATCTTTTCTTTCCCCTCAGAGAACAGGCTTCTTAAATCCTCCTTTGGGACAACTTTTTATGTAATAAATTATGCTGTGCTATTTAGTTTTTGCTAGTACTTCTGCTGGGCATAGTATTTGACTTGTGTGTTATGAGGAGCAGTCGCACGCGTTGGGAGTTGTGGTTTTGGTCTCTATCCCTGTCCCTGCCGATCAATCGCACTGTGACCTTACCATGTTCTTCTGTCAGTCTGAGCCTCTTGTTTTCTTGTACGGTTGTACCAGGCCCTGTCACGTGTCAGCGAGAGATGTACGTTTTCTGAGAATCTTGAAAAGAAGGGCAAAGTGAAAATCGTTCTGCGACTGTGTTGCATTAATCATGTCTTAGGCTGAAGCTACCTATGTTGCTATTTATGAGGAAGCAATTGGTATTATCTAGGCTGGATTGCTCCATACGGAGCAGCGCTTCCACGCTTGGCGTACCCGCCTGTCAACAACTTTTGCCGTGCTCTTTGAGCCGCTGCAATGGCCGACACTTATGGATCATACCTGTCGGTAAAGCACCTGGAGACGAAACGCACCGTATAGAGATGTCCTATAGGTAAACTGCCTCTGCAACGGGGATTGATTTTACACCGCAACACGAAGAGCTTGCGCAACACCCAGCTCCCCGCCCCCAGCCCCAACCCCACCGAGCCCGCACCAAAGACCCCCTCAGCCTCGCTCTTCCCTCCAAATCCTTCCAGCCACCGCTCGCCTTCCTCCCAAAATAGTCGGGCTGGAATAAACGAGCAGAACGGGGGTGAGCTAAATAAAGAATGGTGGTATTTAAAAATAAAAAAATAGACGGGCGGGGGGAATGGGAAGGAAAGGAGCTCAGCGCTGGGCCGGGGGGAGCGGGG
>NW_010972742.1:0-43259 GCF_000737465.1 Haliaeetus leucocephalus | reverse complement strand
CCCCCGCTTTCCTCTCCTCTTTCTTCTCCTCCGCCGTACCGCTTGGCTTCTCCCTCGCCCCGCGTTGCTCTGAGGAGGAGGAGGGCCGAGGAAGGCGAGGCCAGGCCGCCCCGCAGCCCGCCCGCCGGCCCCGGGGCCTGACCAAACCTTCTTCGGTTTTTTTTTTTGTTGTTTTTTTTTTTTTCAGGGGAAGGGAGCGGGGAAGGCGGGGGCAGCGCTCCGCGGGGACCGAGCCGCGGGGGTCGGCGGGGTGTGGGGGTGCTGGGATTCAGCGCCGGGGAGGGAGGTTTGTCCAGAGCCACGTGCGGGGTCTGCGGCGGGGGGGGGAAAGGCTGGCGCCGTGGGAGCGGCGAGGGGGGGCACGGAGCGAAGTTGGCCCTAAGATTTCCTCGAGTGTTTATCTGTGCCTTTTTTTTTTTTTTTTTTTTTCCCCTCTGTCAGCCGCCTCCGGCCGGAGCCAGTCCTACCTGCCATGTTAGTGTGTCTGAGAACCGGTAGTTCTTGAGGTTTGCGGAGGTATTTGAAAAATTGAAGCACTTGGCGGCTGGGGCCCTCGCTGCTCTCGGCCACTGTGGGATTGGGCAACGAGTCGCTGTCGAAGCGGCTCGGTGAGAATGTCGCTGGCGTCTCTCCTTTGTGGCTTTCTGTTACGCAGGTTTAAAACTTGTAACTTGACGCATATTGTGACTTCCCTTTTTTGTTCCCGATAGACCCTTAATGTTGAAGAACTTGATCAAGCGAGTGTCGGTCTTTTTTCTTGCAAAGTCATGATACCATGCTCTGAAGGAACAGAGCCGTCCGTTACGATGAAGCGCTCAAATCGAGCATGTGACACTACCCTTACTGATAGGTAGAATGCTATTTTTGTGGACGATGCAGTTGACTCACAAGTAGAAGCTGCAGTTTGAAGATGATGGAGGGAGGAATGGCATGGGCAGTACATGAAACCTGAAATACTGTGTTTCTGTAAAAGCAGCAGGATGGTGGTTTTAGGAAATGGACTTCTAAACTGTTGCTGCCTTGGAGGGTTCCAGAATATTTAAGATACTCCATATGAGGGTTTCAATGTGAGATTTGTCAGGTCCTGGAGTATAAGTCCTATACTCTGTCCTTATACTCTGTCCTTAGTAGCAGTTACCCTTCATGGTGGACTGCAGATGGGATGTTGCACGATGAGGAAGGGAGCTACTCTCGAGAGAAGGGGCTGGGAGCTGGTTGTTTTTGTCAGTTTGAGCACCTTCAAGTTCTGCACTTCTTCTGACTAACAGTTTATTAGTATGGCTCCTTATGTAAGGGGAACTCCTCTTTCTAGCGTTACAAGCAACTGGAGATTTTGGCACAGTTATATGCTTTTGTTGATTTTATGCAACACCGTAATATCGTAGTAGATAATTTAGTAGCCAACCGATCCTGTGCATTACTGATAAGTTCTGTTAAGGGGCATGAGAAACAAGGTGCACCTTGCACATAAATCTTGCTGGATAGACAGTATGTTCAGTGCTAGCTGCAGAGCAGCCGCTGGGCAGAAACAGACTTGAGGTATGAGTTTCTTATAAATATTGATTAGATAGTTGAACTGTAGCAAATTGAAATGCATTTTGCATGTTGTATGCGTGTTTTGAGATGGTGGGTACTGTAATGTGAGAGTTCAGCAGATAAGTCCTAGGTCATGGTGAACTACCCTACTGCAAAATGGACTTTTTTTAGCTCAACTTTGGGAGATAGGCTGTTAGCTTATATAAAGAATTAAGGCTTGTTAGTTATTACTATAAATATTAATGAAGAAAGAGGTACTTCATCTGATGTGAATTAGCATGGAAGCTGTTCAAGCTTTCTTAGGAATTATTTTTCAGTAGGATGGAGTGATTTCAATTTTGCCTTGCCCTGCCCTGCCCTGTGTGCGTTAGATCTGCCCAAACTTGCTTTGGAAGTCGGGTCTTGCATAGCAAGACTCAGGAGGAGCAAATAACCCTGAGCAGGAAACACTGGAGGAGGAAGAAGAATCTGGTGTACTAGCAGTATTTACTATTTTACTTAATCTCTTTTCTGTCAACTGAACTGCAGAAATACTCAACAGAGATGTCGCCTGTTCCTGTGTGCCATGGTACAAACCCACGTACATTGTAAGGTGGAGTTCAGTACCTAAGGATTAAACGTAGTGTTTTCCAGGACTTTTAAATGTAGGAAGCAATCTGTGTCCTGCGTTCATCAAAGGCATAGATTGTCTTGGGTTCTCAGCCAAACTTATGTCATGCAGATAGCAGGGCAAAACATCTTAGATGCTGTCAGGTCATGTAATCTTTGTTGTTGGTATGGTGGAGCACCATGAAGTGAAATTGTTTGAATCGTTGTGCTAAGCTTCTCTTACTGTGTCGCAGCTTTTAGTAGGTTACTAAGTAGTCTTGAAATAACTGACAAAAAATTGAAATGTTTTCATATCAAAATAAAATTGTCAGGATTGAAAAATAATTTGCACATAGCAGGAACTATTTAATATCTGTTGTTTCTTCAGCCACAGCAGACTGTTGGGTATCTAAATTTCCTAAACTGTCTCCTTTATACAGCTGCGTACAGACATCGATTATTTCAGGTATGGTGTGTGGTAGTCATAAAGCAGGTAATTGGCAATTATGGGCACCTTTTTGTTTATGAGAAACTGATAAAGTAATCTGACAAACAACTTTCTGGAATTAGTACCAGCTGAAGCTGCCGCCGCTTGCTCTGCTCTAATGCTGCCTTCTGTGGTGTGTTACCAAATATGTAACTGTGGCTAATTGCCTCTAAAGCTCTTGTCCCGAATGCTGGCGTGGAGTGAATGTTGTGCAGCCTGGGAAGGTCAGAGAATGCAACTGTTGTCTGTTCATACTGATTATAAATGGAAGAGGTTTTTGGAGGGGAGCAGTGTGTATCATGTAGGTGTGTTAGTGGTACAACAGTTTCTTCTTTCAAGACTGGCTGTGTTAACAATACTGGTATCTGAAGAGTAATAACGTGTGCATCTTGCTCGACTAGGTTTTTTGGGTTTTCTTTACTATGCTGCAAGTTTTCTTTATAGCCGGTCTGAAGCCTGCTGGAGTGCTGTGTGTTTTAAACTACCGGCTTTACATCTCTAGTGTTCTCAAATGTCTGCCAGAAACTTAAGGTGGAGACAAAAGTTGTTTGCACTGTTGCTTGCTATACTTGTGTGACTTCAGAATAATTCATTTTTCAAAACTGGCAAATGGGAGTGAATGAGGCATTCCTCTTCATAGAGGTGTATTTCAGTAGCAATCACTAGCAGTCAAATTAGTTTAATTTTTATGGAGGATTGTAAAAACGGGGAAGCTGCAGATCCCTTTTTCTTGTACATTAGGGTAAAAACTGCTGTTGTGCAGTTGACTTCCTGCGGATTGACAGGAAAATCTTGCGGATTTTCATAGTTCTTGACAAAGCAGTGGTACTTATTAACCTGCTGCGGTTCAGTTCCTAATCAATTCTTCTCTTGCTTTCGTTATTTATGGTGTTCTACAGTAGAGACAGATAAGATAGACACATGGGTAGTGTCCAATTGATAGGATATTATCAGGTAGTCATGGGACCAGTACATTTAGAAGTACAGGTGTGGGTAATGGTAGCCTTTGGAGCTTTGTTTTGTTTTGGGCCTGAAGTTCATGGTGGCAGTTAGTTTGCAAAAGATCAGAATGCACAGTAGAGTGCAGTTTCTCACAGTTACTCAGTGCTTCAGTGTCTCTGTTTAATGGCTGTGATGCTCTGCCATGAGGAGATGCCCAAATCGTTTGTGTGTTAGGTGGTAACTTCACTTTCCGAGTGTGTGCGATGCCCATGCTGTCTTTTTCTTTTTCAGGTGGCATCGTGAATGGTACAGTATTGTTTTGCAGTAGTCTGACCTTTTCTACTCTTTTGTTGCTCTTGTTGTTTGTTGGACAAGTGGATTATATGCATGTGTATTAGGTCTCTGGACTGTGTGGGAGTCTTACATGCTTTCTGAGTATTAACTGATTTCTTTTTTTTTTTTTTTTTTAATTGTCCGTAGCTCCAGAAAAGGTTACCAGCAATTTAACTGCTGTTTTGATAATCATAACTTTTAACAGAAAAGGTGTACTGTTTCCAGGCCACCTTTGTCTCTTTTGCTGACTGGGCTTTTGGAGTTCACTCCCACCTTTGGGCCAGGGGAGAAAAGAATGGTCTTTCCTCAGAGGCTGAAAGCTGTCAGAGTGCTTAGCCCATCCCTGATGCTGAAAACATCTTCTCTAGTAAAAAAAAAAAAAAAAAAAAATCGAGTCAAACAGTGAGAGAAATCACTTTACTTGTAAGTATATGAGACACCTCAGAAGCCGTTTAATGGGCTTGTCTACTGTTAAATGTGTTTATAACGAGTGACGCAAAAATAGAAACTTGTTTTGAGATTTTGCAAGGCAAAGGCATAGGAACGTGGGCGAAGTCAACAGGCTGTTCGTAGGGGATACCCCGTGTGGGTCCCCTGTTCCTTCTCAAAACTTGCTTACAAGCAGGAGAACCACTTGGATGAACTTTCTGTCCAGAAAAGTGGAGCCGGTGGGTGGATACCTTAAAACAGAAAATGTCAACTAAAACTGTTAAGTTTTGATAAACTGTGATTACTCTTAAGTACAGCCTTACAGTGGAAAGCATCTGAAAAGACAGAAGGTAGTTCTGCAGATCTTGTGAATGTATGGTTTTTATGGATACAACCTCTTCTTCCTGGCTGATACTAGTAGCTTATAGCCTAATAACTAGTTACTGTTGTGTTTGCAGGCAGTATCAAGTTTACTGCTATTTTTTTTGCGAGCCCTTAAATTCTGGAACCAAAAATAAATTTCTTGCAAGAAGTCATTATTTGTTTCTCAGAGCACTGTGGCAGTAATGTCAGTGTTTCTTTTTGTTGAGACAGTCCTAGTTAAAAACATCTAAATTAGTGCATCCTTCAAGTTCCTTGCTTAATCTCATTTTTGGATGCATCAGCTGTAACCACTGATTAGGGTTGCTGGGTTTTTTTGGTTGGGGGGGGGTTGTTTGAGAGCTTTATATACACAGTTGTCTGTATTTGCTAGGAATGGCCTTCAAACCATCAGGTGTAAGAAGATTGCAATTTTTTATGCATGAAGGCTTGTGACAGCATCTCTTTTTGTCTCTGCTAGGGTTTTGGTTGTGAGGTTAAAACTCAGTGATGGTTGTCACTGCACCTGGTTATCAGGCTTTCTCCACACACTGAAAAAATCCCAACAAATGTAAAACCTGTGCCTAATTAGGGAGCTAATCTGTATTCTTCAGAGAGGATCATCTCCTGCTATGCTGAGCAGTGAACCACAGATCTTTAAAACACTAAAAGGGGAGAGCATTAGGCTGTACATTATAACTACATTATTTGTAGTTTCTCAAGCATGGACTAAATGGTTTTGTGGAGCAAGGCTCCTCAAGAGTCACTACAGGTTGTGGGAAGTAAATTTTTCATTTAACTGTAGTATGGCTTTGAAGGGTTCATCGCCAGACACCTTGACAGCTCTGACATATATCCATTAGCAATATATCTGACAGATAGCTGTTACACATTATATCTGGATCAACCCCTTTTTCTTCCCAAATCAGCTAGTGTAGCTGTTAGTTCTGGTGGGGAAGAAGATGTAAAGCAATTAATCATTAATTCCATGGAAACATAATCTGATCTGCATGGTTCTGCCCCTTCCCTTGTCAGCATTAATGCAGGTGATGTTTTTTTTTCTTCCATAGAGTTCATTTTTAGATGGATTAGCTCCTTGAGCTTGTTTTGAATGGTGTGGTAGTCTTTAACTGCTAACTGGTAACTTAAGAAGCTCTCTAATTACGAAGTTAGAGCTGATGTTACATTGCAACGTAACAGTAGTTTGTGTAGATTTTTGTCCCTGATGTGCTATGAAAGCCTACGGTTGTTTCAGTTTTTCTCTCTTTAAAACAACATTTTTGGATCATGGCCCAAAGAAATATTCTTCTGAATTGAAATATTTGAGGAATTTTTTCTGAATGAGTTCTACTGTTGAGCAAAGTCTCTAGACTTAATTTCCAACTTCTGCCTTATCTGGGTATTGATACTCCTTGATTTTATTTAATTTTTTTTTTTAATAAGTAATATTATTATTTAAAATATCTTAGCAGAAAACACCAATATTGGGAGCTTGGTGCTTCTTATGCATAGGTGAGAGAGGTCATTTGTTTTAACAGGCCAGAGATAACCATACCCAAGTACTTGGATAGTGCTGCGTTACGTGGGCGTGCTTTAGGACAAAGTAGTAAGTGCAGAAATCTTTTTGCCTGTTGACCAGACTGTGGGTCGGAACGGGACCCCTCTTCATCTCCATAAGCCTGTGTCACTTAAGCTGCAGCAAGGGCCACATCTCTCCAATAACGGCCCGTTTCTTACCTTGTGTATTGGAGGTGTGGTGCAGGAGTTTTGTAGCTCTGTACTGTATTACTATTTCAGTTCATGAGTGTGAGTTGAAAATACCATTTGCTACTATGCAGGTGTCCCTGATGTGCTGACATAACAAGGGGTTAATGAAATTGGCAATTAGGAAACCTTGCATTAAGGAGTGACTCAGTTATTAAGTGGTGGGCTGTGGATTTGAGAGAACATATTAATATGCTACCATGGAAGGGGCACAGCAGTATTTACTGCTAAGTGTAAGTTTATGACCTGCTTATCACTTCATTGAGGCTAACAGAACTTGTTCCCTAACAGTTGTAATTCACCTGTTTCATTTTCTTTCTTTCTTTCTTTCAGTGAGTACTGTGTAACCCGCTCGCTGCCCAAGATGGTGAAGCTGGATATACACACGCTAGCTCATCACCTCAAGCAGGAACGGCTGTATGTAAATTCAGAAAAGCAACTTATTCAGAGGCTCAATGCAGATGTATTGAAGACAGCTGAAAAGCTGTACCGCACAGCATGGATTTCCAAGCAGCAAAGGATTAACTTGGACAGACTGATCATAACAAGGTGATTTCAGGGGTGGGGGTGGTCCTGGCAAGAACAAGCTCCTACACTTCTGTGAATTGCAGCAAATCCATCAGATTTTTCGCATTTGGTATCTGGAGTCTTTTGCTGTACTAATCGTAAAAATAGTAAGGTTTTTAAAGCAGATCTCAACTAGGAAATCTGACTCGCCTGAAACTTACTTGTTGGCTGTTTAAGCTACCTTTTTTCAATATATGTGTGTGTTTTGCGTCTGTTCATAGTTTATTGCAGCAAATTCTCCTTATTCCTGAATTTGCAAATCATTTGTATTAACTGTACGGAAAGACTTTTTTCCTTGGTTGTAGTCTTGTTAATAGATTGACCATGTAGCATCTTTTATGAAGTTTGTTTGCTTAAGAGTTACTTAAACTGTTTCAATGTTTTTCTTTAAAGTGCTGAAGCTTCTCCTGCTGAATGTTGCCAGCATGCTAAAATTCTGGAGGACACGCAGTTTGTGGATGGATATAAGCAGTTGGGATTTCAGGAGACTGCTTATGGAGAATTCCTAAACAGATTGAGAGAGAACCCTAGGCTTATTGCATCCTGTCTGGTCGCTGGAGAGAAGCTTAACCAGGACAACACTCAGAGTGTCATTCACACAGTCTTTACCTCCATTTATGGCAACTGCATCATGCAGGAGGATGAGAGCTACCTCCTCCAGGTCCTTCGTTACTTGATTGAATTTGAACTCAAGGAAAGTGACAACCCTAGGCGGCTGTTGAGACGAGGCACCTGTGCATTCAGCATCTTATTCAAACTTTTCTCTGAAGGACTCTTTTCTGCAAAACTTTTTCTTACTGCAACTTTACATGAGCCAATCATGCAGCTTCTGGTTGAAGATGAAGACCACTTGGAAACTGATCCAAACAAGCTAATTGAGAGATTCTCTCCAGTACAACAGGAAAAGTTATTTGGAGAGAAAGGCACAGAAAAGTTCAAGCAAAGAGTCCAAGAGATGGTTGACTCCAATGAGGCCAAGCTGGTGACCTTGGTGAACAAATTCATTGGCTATCTCAAACAAAACACTTACTGTTTTCCTCACAGCTTGAGATGGATTGTGTCACAAATGTACAAAACGCTCTCGTGCGTAGACAGGCTGGAGGTTGGGGAGGTCAGAGCAATGTGCACAGATCTTCTTCTAGCGTGTTTCATCTGTCCTGCAATTGTTAACCCAGAACAGTATGGGATCATTTCTGATGCTCCTATAAATGAAGTGGCAAGATTTAATCTGATGCAGGTATGATTCACTTTAAAGTAGTCTTAAAAAAAAAAAAAAAAAAAAAAAAAAAGTTCTTGGCCTTTTTTTTTTTTCCCCCCCACTAGAACTGATGTTACTACAGTAGATGTAAAGGTACTGTCCCTCCTACCTATAAGACAAATGCTAGCAAAATATTTGTGTTAATTGTTGCTGAAAAGGCATGCTCTAAAGTTTATCTGTTTGCTTAAAATATTGACTTTAAAAAATTGATAGCATGTATTCCTTTATCTCTTAAAAGAGTTGCAAATGTACTTTATAAAAGCTATTATAAGGGATGGAAGCTAAAGTGTAAAAGTGACTATAAGATGAATTCTGGAATGTGTGTAAATGAATGTTGTGCTGTTCTTGCTAATGTTAAATATTATGCCAGGTATTGCACAAAATAATGAAATATTTTGCTGAAAAAACCTTCTTGTCTGGCAGTAATGACCAGTATTTCTGGTGGGTAGCTATCTACTGTTTCATTAGACCTTAGAGTATTCCCCGGGCCTCATGACAAATTTTTGTCTTTGTGCAAATACTTGGGCAATTTAATGATAGCATGTAGAGGTGTAGTCTGAAGGTATTAAGCAATGCTTGTCTGACTGAGGATATTCACCACACAAGGAACAAACCCTACTTTTTAATGTTGTCTATAAACTGGACAGCAAGTGATTCTCGCAGTATAATCCTTCTGGTGAGTTTTACTCACTAGACTGTTACTGATAGGGCCTTGCCAGTGTTTTTCTAAAATACATTAGCAATCTTCTCCTGTGTCATTGCTTGCCTGTTGTAGGAGAGCTTGCAGTTGGCAGCTCTTTAAATTTGAGAGTTGTTTTGCAGTTGGAGATTAATAAGGAATATATGCTCTGAAACAAGGGTTAGCCCTCTTGCTATTTTTTATCTTCCAACATATTCTTAGTAAAATATATATAGCCTGTTAAAGTCTCTAGGTTTAAGATGACCTAGATTCAACTCTCAATTCTGACGTGTTGTAAAAACAAAACATGCTTTGTTCCTGGGAAGGGGGGGAAGTATGGATGCTCATAGCATACTGTGTGTGCAAATTTTCTTGGTAAATGCAATGACTGCTTTTTTTCTAAAGCTTCTTGCATTTTTTCTGCCCTGAAAGCAAGTTTAAGACTGTCCACTCAGTCAGGAGTATTTCTCGGAGTATTAACTGGAAAAAAAATTTAGAATGGAGGATTTTTTTTAAACTATTTTTTATAATCGGGTTCATCATGATGATGATTTGAAATGCTTATTCTTCATACTTCTTTTTAATTTCAGGTTGGGAGACTTCTGCAGCAATTGGCAATGACGGGTTCTGAAGAGGGAGATCCGCGCATGAAGAGTAACCTTGCTAAATTTGACAAAGTAAGAACCCAGACTAAAAAAAGCTAAGACTTGTGTGTGTACTTCCTCCTTCTGCAGTCACTTGTGTCAGACATTGCAAAGGACTTTCTGAGCGTTTAACTTCCAAGTTACATGTACTGAAAGACAGATTAAATCCTGCACAAAGCTGGGAACAAAATCTTGAGTACTAGAGTTAAGGGTTGGGGATTCTTGCTTCTACTCTGACATAATACTTCTCAAAAGAAACTACAAAAAAAGAAGTAAAAGCAAGTTACCTTTTAAACTGACATGCTGAATTATTGTCTGTGTTTTTTCTACTGAATCTAAAGAAAACACTTTGATCTGAAGACAACTTTTGTATGAAATCTGGTTTAACACCAAGTAATTTGTTAGTGCAAGTAACTTCTGTCACTTTTTTGCGTAGTTTTGCTTTTTTTTTTGTTCAGCTTTTCCTTTTTTAGGATGAATCATCCATAGCAATACTGAAATTAGTTTCACCAGAGGAACAGTGAAACTAATGATCTTTGATGTATTGCCATATGTTTAAAAAACTGTTGATTTGTTTGTGTAACTTCCAGGGTTTTGCTAACTATAATTGTTACATAGTCATCATACAAAGTTACACATTTATTATACAAGTAGCATTCAATCAGATTAGAAAGTGATATTGTGTGTTGCTTCCTTGTTTCACTTTTAGTCTGTGCTCAGTAGATTCTTCAGGAAGGGGCAGTTTAATTGCCATAAAACAGTTTAATTTTTTAAAACATTGTAAGAAGACACTTAAATAAATAATACTTTTGAATGCAGAAAAGGAATGAAGGAAATGCTAAAACTGCGTGCTTTCCTTGCTTGCTCTTCAGTGATTTTAATGATACATGGTATTTTATCCTAAGATTTTAAAAGTAGGAAACAAAACTTACATCATTATGTAAACTACTTAACTCTTGTTGTAACTTATGTTCTTTCCAAACCGTAGTAAATGGTGTCTCATTTAAAAACTATGTCTTCTCTTTGCAGAGCTGTGTTGCTGCTTTCCTGGATGTAGTAATCGATGGGCGTGCTGTTGAAACTCCTCCAATGTCTTCTGTTAACCTTCTGGAGGGGTTGAGTAGAACAGTGGTTTACATGACATACAGCCAGCTAACTACTCTGGTAATATCTTAAATTCTTAAAAAAGAGTAGTATAAACTTGTCCCCATATGTTTACAGATAGGATAAACAAGGCTGATAATTTACACTGCAATTCTTACCAAGACTAACTGTAAATTTTTAGGTTGGCTTTATGCGGAATGTAATGTCAAGCGATCAACTTAAGGAAGATCGGATGGCTTTGGAAAACTTGCTGGCAAACTTACCCCAGAACAAACCGGGGAAAAGCAGCAGCCTTGAAATGACTCCATATAATACCCCACAACTTTCTCCTGCAACTACTCCAGCTAACAAAAAAAATCGATTACCGATAGGTAAGGAGAGCGAGCAGACTTCTTGCATGATTTCTGATACCTTGATACATTTTCTGTGCCATTTTTTCAGTCATGTCTTGGGGCTACTCTTGGACTACACCTTCAGTTCTTACTTTTTCTGTGTAGATGGTGAAGAATTTTCTTTTGCATAGAAAGCCAGGTAACTTCCTTACTTTGTGATGCAAGCATGGTGAGTTTCATCACTCTGGATTGAACTTGAGAAAAACGCTGGAGTGGTTGGTAGTCACGCTAGTGCAATGATAATAAAGGGAAAGTTTGAAGGTGGGAAGCAGATCTAGGAGAGAAGATTGCTTAGGAAAGTGGTAAGATAGAAGCAATGACATTTAATTAGTGGGATAGAATAAGTTTCAAATTTCTGTCTCTCAGAAGAGAGCAAATGTGGAGGAGGATGAAAAAGCAAGAGCAGAACTTTTAGAGTATGTGCTGAGAAGAGAAGCTTTCTTCTTCCTCCATTATTTGCCCAGTCTAATTCTAAACGTTAGTATATTGTAATGCAATTTTACGTTTGTTTGGGTTTTTGTCCTCTTTTTGAATAGGATTTCTGGGTCTTGAACTTTTCCATTTCAATAATATTTCCTCTTAAAATAGGAAGTGTGCTACTCTCCTTCAGTGTATATTTACATTAATATGACCACATGGGATATTTTTGTTTGAGAGATTTGGTGTTAGTGTCTAACAGGATAAAAATATGTAGAGCCTGATAAGTGGCAAAAAAACCCACAAAACCAACCCCAAAACAAACCTATCCCATGTTGTTTTAACTCTAATTCTGAATGGTTCTGGTCTTATGCCTATAAAGTAGTGGCTCAACAGCATTTATTTTATGGTATAAAATAGTTTTTGCTCAAAGTTTTTATTTCTTTTGTTTCATTTTAATGCTTTCGAAATCCAGGACAGCAATTGGCAGCCATTACTGCCTGGGATACTTCTGCTACCAATCTTTCAGCTCATATAACTCTAGTAACCCCTTTTGGTGGGTAATGCCCTCTTTCCATTCTTCACTGTGAAACTTTTACTTATAACACATGACTAAGCATGCCTCTGGTTTACTTTGGCAATCAGTTGCTTTTTCAGATTGACTTCATTGTTTTCTATATGAAACTCATTTCATATGTACATGTAGTTTTTAAAAAGACCTTGTGCGCCTTTGTGTGATGATCAGAATTTGGCTGTGACTTCTGCACACTTGCCTTGTTTTCCCCGAATCAGATAAAGAAATAACTGGTGTCATGCTGCCATACTTAGAAATCTTAATTCCATGTGGATGTTTTTCCTTCCGCGGTGCCAAATGTGGGAATATGAGGCTACTTGGAAAGGCTAATGAAGAGTCACAAAATAATCAAAGTAAACCAACTAGTATTGAATTGTGTGTCTGAGTTTGATGCACCTGTTACAATAAGATTTCCCTGCTTTTTAGGAGAAAAAGCTTCTAAATAAATCAATTAAACAGAGTTATAAACCACAGGAACCTAGACCTTTTTTTGTTGGTAACAAACTTCTTCATTTTCTCAATTAATTTATTAAGGGTCTTTCTGTGATTGGAGTAAACTGTATTTGTGTAGGCAAACAGGACATAGTATACCTTGTTTCTCTAAACTCTTATGTTGAAAGTTTTCACAGTTCAGTGCTCAAATTTAAACACTAGTTCCATCTCTCAGTCTAATATGACTTTTCATTTTGTAAGTTTATTTAGTATGCATATTATTAATTCAAAACATTGCCGTTCTGTATTTGCATTGTATTGTCTTTTTCCTCTTCAAACAAGGAAAAGCTTTCTGATGTTGATATTTCAAAATACTTTCTTAGCAACTCGTAGCAGAAGTAGATCAAATATTCTAATGGATCAGCACGGAGATCATGAAGGATCCTCCCAGGAGACTATCCCAGAAGTTCAGCCGGAAGAAGTGCTGGTGATTTCTTTGGGGACAGGTCCACAGATTACTCCAGGAATGATGTCAGAAAATGAGGTATGCAAAAACTATCATGTCTCAGATATTTTGAAACGTACAGTTTCTGTGTTCTCTAATAGCAGAACAATGAAGTTGTGACACTAAGTTCGGGTAGTAAATCTAGAATGGGAATTAAAATCCTTACTTTATTTTACTGAACTTGGGGATTGTAGCTTTCAAATTTCCCTTTGTTAGGTGTCCCGTCCACGTGTGTTGTTGTCGTTGTCCCCCCCCAGTTAATATATCTGCAAGGTGTGAAAAGCAGTATATTAACACAGGAAAAGTGAACCTGGCGGATTGATGAAGAGGCTTTGTCATCTAGCATGCTTAAGAGGAAATTTGTGCTATTGTTTCTGAGCCTAAAGAAACTGATTCAATTATCTGTCTGCATGCTCTGTCCTTTGGATCAAGTGGCACAGGTGAATGACAGAACTAGAACGCTGATCCCAACGTTTTTGGCAGCTCAGACTTGAAACACACAGGCCCAGCTTCTTGTGAGGGCAGAGCTGTGGTTGTGCCACCATGAATGCCTTCAGACTATGTTGCTTAGTATAGGGCTGGTTTTTTTTCACCAGCCGTAGCACAGCTTCTGCTTTCATCTTTGCTGCCTTGCCAGATAATCTGAACTATCTCCTTTTGCAGCCTTGTAAGGATCAGTTTCCATGTTATATTAGTCTGCCAGGGTGATGAGGGAGCTGGTGGCTCCGTTGTTATCAGGACTTGCCTTATGTTCATGTCTTGGTTACCTTACGTTCTCCCCAGGCTCTGACTTTGGAGATAGCTGTCTTTTTTCAAACTGTATGTTAGAAATTTGATTGTGCCATTAACATCTAGGGAAAACAATGCAAAAAATGTGTGTAATGTTTTATTTACTATTTAATTATCTGAAAAATAGATTATTTTAAGGAAGTCTTGTTTCTTTCCCCCATTCTCCAGGTCTTAAATATGCAGCTTGCAGATGGCGGACAAGGAGATGTCCCTGTTGATGAAAACAAACTCCATGGTAAACCTGATAAAACCTTGCGCTTTTCCCTCTGCAGTGATAATCTGGAAGGAATATCTGAAGGTGAAGGGCTACTTAAGTCTTGAAGAAATTTTGTCCCCCCCTTTTTTTTTTTCCTTAACTATAAAAGGAACTTCTGTTAAACACAGCATGTCATCTTTGCCATTTTGAAGACTGTGCTATTTTATTGTGAGAGCCTGTCTCTTCTCTTAGCCATTCAAAGAAAAAAGTCTGGAGCTAAATTTTGAACTGCAAAGGCATAACTGAGTCTGAGAATTAGGAAGAAAAAACTAAGTGTATTTAGAAAAAGAAAACAGAGGGATTTTTAATTTTTTTTTTTTTTTTTTTTGAAACTTAAGTGCAATACTAATTATTAAGATAATCTAACTTGGCTCTAAACTTAGACTTCTCAGACTTATTTTTCATCATGTTTTAATAAGCTATTACATACCTCAGAATAGTTTCTGGACTCTGGACAACTCCTTTATATGAAGCTCAGACACGCAACAAAGCACAGGCTTATTTGTGGTATTGAAGAGGTTTGTACAGATTACTTGGCGTGCATTATTTTGTATAACTTCCATAGCTTAGTTTTTGTTCTCTCTCTCCTCAAAATAAGAAAACAAATTCATGGACACATAAATAAATTAACGGCAAAGATTTTATTGACTTTTTAGTTACAGTTAAGTATGGTAATGTTGAGATTCTAGCCATTTCTGGTAATGTATTTGTAGATTATTGTTAGCCTAGTACTCTAAACCTAGGAAGTACAAATCACAGTGTGGGTTAGGTATCTATAGAATAGGGATCAAGAGTAGAGCAAATGCACATTTAGTTCATCAATTCAGTATTTTATATTGGAACTGCTACTTTATTTCTTTTCATCTTTCTATTTAATTGTGTCCTGGATTATTAATGCTGTGTATTTAGGAACTGTTATTCAAATTAGATTTACAGTAAAATCTGTTTTTACAGGTCCTTCAAATCGCTCCAACTCTGTGTCATCTTTGGATTTAGAAGGGGAGTCTGTGTCAGAGCTTGGCGCAGGCCCCTCTGGGAGCAATGGCGTTGAAGCTCTGCAGCTGTTAGAGCATGAACAAGGCAGGTGCACATTCTCTAATACAAGAGCCTGAGGTGCTGTAGATGGTAAAGCCCGACTTCTGTGGAAAAAGGTTGAAAAATGGACTAGTTCAGGAAAAAATAAGTAAAAGTTTTCCTTGTGCAATCATTCTTGCATTTGTTTATGATTTTGGTTTTTTTTTCTTTTTCTCAAGAAATACTACTTGCAGTCTGTTGTTAGGAAAAGGAAGTTGCATGGGGTTTTGAGGCTTAAGTCCTTTATAGGAAAGTGCTTGTAAAGTTTTGCTTGATACCGAGTTTTTCCCCTTCAGGGAATAGGGTGATATGGATTGGAGTAGTCTTAAAGCATCTGGATAGCTTCCTGTTTAATATATATTTGTCAAACACTGGAACAGGTTGCCCAAAGAAGTTGTGGTATCTCTAGCCTGGAGATATTCAAAACATGATTGGACATGACCGTGAGCAACCTGCTGTAATTGACCCTGTTTTGAGCACAGGGTTTGGACTTGAATGATATCTAGAGGCCTAAGCTTTTCTGTGATAAGTTCTTACAGGCATTGTATCAGTTTCTTGATAGTGCACTAAATTTTATTAATTTTGTCTGTCAATTTAGTTGATAGGTCACCATGTATAGTTTAAGATTTTTCTCCTTATGTCTCAAATGTGCTTAAAAACTGTTTTCAGACAGCATCTCTTGAATAGTATACTGCTTTGCAGGCCTTAATTTAAAACACTGTCTTACCTGACAGAATTAGATGGTTGTTTTGTTTGTGTTGGTTTTTTTCCCCCCCCCCTATAATTTACTTTTACAGATTTTCAATCAGAAGTAATTGGAGAAGCCTTTAAAAAAATTGAGAACTTTTTATTTTTACATAGCCACAACTCAGGATAATCTTGATGACAAGCTCCGTAAATTCGAAATCCGTGATATGATGGGGTTGACTGATGACAGAGATATATCAGAAACTGTGAGTGAAACGTGGAGTACAGATGTCTTGGGAAGTGACTTCGATCCAAACATCGATGAAGATCGCTTGCAAGAAATAGCAGGTAACTCAGTGGTGCATCTGGTATGTTAAAATGCTTCATGCTTGCTCTGAAATAGTGAGACTGCAGAGCCCTCCTCCTCCCTTTCTACATAGGTGTGTTTCATTGATTAAACTGGAGCTGTTCTTTAAGAGGATTTTGTGTGCATGACCTGGATTGTATTTAGTTGCTCATTTCTATCTTTTAAACATTTTCTTTCATGATTACTTTATTAAGGACACTTAAAATGTGTTCTTACTTTTCTCTCTTATTAGAGCTGTCTTCAGGAAGCCTATATCTAGCTATACGCTTTGGCTTTACTTTTGCAGGTGCAGCTGCAGAGAACATGCTAGGCAGCTTGCTGTGTTTACCAGGCTCAGGATCCGTGTTGCTTGATCCCTGCACAGGTTCAACCATATCAGAAACCACGAGTGAGGCATGGAGTGTGGAAGTATTACCAAGTGATTCAGGTCAGAATCATGCAGTTCTTGCTTATTTCTTTAGCATGAATCAAGACTCTTCCAGAGGCATGTAATGCAAAACAACAGCTTCTTCTTCTCTTTCTTTGAGAAATTACTGTCCTAGGGTTAAGTTAATGTTTGTGAATACTTCCAGTATTAAAAGGACAAACTCTTCCTAGGCAGAGAGAAGATAGAATGCATTGTGAGAGACTTATTGTCACTTAAGAAATTCTTAAGGGCCAAAAAGGGAGAGAAGGGATTGCAGAGCAAAATTCTGTTTGCTTTCCTTCCCTGTGATGTTAAGTAGGGCTATGTAGGATCACAGTTTATGTTGGTTAGTGAAGATTTGACTGTATACTGTTGTATCTAAGAAATACAATACTTA
Organism: Haliaeetus leucocephalus; assembly: GCF_000737465.1. Lineage (NCBI taxonomy): Eukaryota > Metazoa > Chordata > Aves > Accipitriformes > Accipitridae > Haliaeetus > Haliaeetus leucocephalus. Next base: position 26,272 of record NW_010972742.1, on the reverse strand, counting down.
AAACAGTAAAAACTTCTTAGAATGCCTGTGCAGATAGAGAGAGCATTGCTATCTGTGCAGAGTCTTGCCTTCTGTATAGGAAGAAAACTCTTGCTGAAGGGGTTGAGTTAGCTTAGAACTTAATATACTAAATCAACATGTATCCCCCTTCCTTCTGTATGTGAGTATTAAGGGAGCATGGCATTGAGTAATGATACTTTTTTCTCTCTACTCTCCATTGTCTCCTTTTTGTAGAGGCCCCAGACTTAAAACAGGAGGAAAGACTACAAGAACTGGAAAGCTGTTCCGGGCTGGGTAGCACATCTGATGACACAGATGTAAGGGAGGTCAGTTCTCGACCCAGTACACCAGGCCTCAGTGTTGTATCAGGTGTGTTTAATTGTCTCTGAAAACACGCTGCTCTGTTAGAACATGATCAGTATCTGCTTTGCTGTGCTTGCTTTAGTTAATACATTATTTCACTCATAAAATAACTTTTTGCACTCATTCTGGAATTTTCAAAGCAGTAATTCTTTGTTCATCTTACAGAAGAAATAAAAAAGGCAGCAGAGCGTTGAATACTCTGTGCTGCAATAGGAATGGTTAGCAGTGGGGTATTGATTTGGAAGAAACTCCTAGCTTTCTTGCATTTAGCTTTATTATCACAACTTCTTTTATTTAAGTAAATCAGCACTTATCTACTTCAGTTCTTTGTTTTCTGCAAAGTATTTAACAGTGTGAAGTGTCTTTCTAATGCCCATTTGTTGAAGTGTATTCATGCCTGTGTTAAAACAGTTGTAGAGCAGAAATAACATTTTATTTTAGGAGTACAGAAATTCATAATGTCTCTAGGTGCTACTGTGAGTTAGGACTTGATTGTTGCAGTGTTCACCAAACATTTTAACAGTTTCAGGATTTTGCTTCCTTTTTCTCTGAAAGACTATTACAGATGCTTCTTTTGTTATGTGTAAGGTATTAGTGCAACATCTGAAGATATTCCTAATAAGATTGAGGACCTGAGGTCTGAATGTAGCTCTGACTTCGGGGGAAAAGATTCCGTGACAAGTCCTGACATGGATGAAACGGCCCATGGTAAGTTAATTACCTGTAAATGAGAGTTAGAATCTCTGATAACTGAAGTCTCACAAATTACATTTGTAGAATCCTTAAATTTTACAGTTTCTCCCAGTTTCAAAGTTCTGGTGGCTAAGCTTAACATTTCCTTATTTGCTAGCAGTGTATTTGTTTGACAAAGAGACTCCAGTACTTTATAGTACTAGGGCTTGAGTACTAGATCCAAGATCACCTTTTCCTAAGTCAGTTTGATTACATTGACTGTCCTTTTGCATTTTGGAATTGGTCTGTTCCTCGAGATTTCCCCGCTTATTGTGATGTAATTCTTTGATCATTTCAGCATACTACAGAGATCTGTCCATATAAGAATATCTTTAAGAATATTTTGCAATATAAGTTCTGTAAACTTTTGTTGCTGAGGGCTGTTTTTCCAGTGTCTCTTATGTTGTAGGTAGTTCTTGGTACAGTACTAACTTTTTTTTTTCTCCCCCCTGTATTTCAGGAGCCAGTCAGTTGACATCTCCCCCTTCTCAGACAGATTCTTTGCTTGCATTGTTTGACCCTCTCTCATCAAATGAGGGTGAGTTGTAAAGAATAAGCTTTTTTTTAAAAATAGGCATTTTTCAATGCTTCTATGTTAGTACCAGCTAATTTGGAAGAATCTTAAAAAAAAAAAAAAGTGTGTGTCGTCTTTTATGCTTATGACTGCAGGTGCATCAGCTGTAGTAAGGCCTAAAGTACACTATGCAAGACCCTCTCATCCACCACCAGATCCACCGATCTTGGAAGGAGCTATGGGAGGTAATGAGGCCCGATTACCAAACTTTGGGTTTCACACTTTAATTCCAACTGATTTAGAAGCATTCAAGCAGAGGCATTCTTATCCAGAGAGGCTAGTCCGCAGTAGGAGTTCAGATATAGTGTCATCAGTTCGGAGACCTATGAGTGATCCTGGGTGGAACAGACGTCCTGGTAATGAGGAGAGGGAGCTTCCTATGCCGACCACGAATGCTGGAGCAGCTGTTCTGGTAGCTGCATCTCAGTCATCATCTTCGTCTCCCAGTAAAGACTCCTCTAGGGGAGAGGTAAGGCTTCTATTTATTGTTTTATTTTTTTCTAGCGTGCCCACTTTAATTATGCATCTAACACCAGAAAGCTGGTGTTAAATGTGTTTAGCCAAGGAATTACAATGTGCTTTTGTTACCTTTTAAACGTTGGCCAATGATGTTTTACAAGCTAAAGCTACAGATGTTCAGAGTGGCTTAAATGAATCTGGCTTCTCTTAAAATTCCTGGATGAGCTTTACTTGATTTGGTGGGACTTCAGAAATAGATTTGTTGTAGTGTTTACTTCTCGGGATGCTGCAGCATTTTACACTTAATTTTCTCTAAAAAAGAAATAAGTGAAATCTAAGTTTCCTCATGTCTTTAGTTTTGCATTTATAGGCTGCCCTCTTCAGGTGGGATATTTCTAACTTAATCTGCTATGGCTTTCTGTGCTCTGCTGTAGTTTTATTTTTACAGTCAATGTAGCAAAACCTGATGTAAAGGAGAAATTTTGTCTTTACACTTGATATGGTAAATGCTCAAATGTAGACTCTGCCCTTCTACAGATTGAAGAACGAAAAGACAGTGATGATGAGAAGTCTGACAGAAACAAGCCCTGGTGGAGGAAACGTTTTGTGTCTGCTATGCCCAAAGGTAGGATCATGTCCATCTGGTTTTGGTACTTTATTAAGAGGGCATGGTGCCTTTATTATACCTTTAGTCACTTTTATGGGAAGCTTTTACAGTTTCACTTTGAAAAGCTGACCAGATTGATGTAGATTTGTTACACAGTAATAGCTGTCCTGTTTAATTTTGAGAAATAAAGGATTCTTATTTATAAAATTGCAAGTGTTGCTGTAAAGAAAGAATTATTGAAATATAAAGTATGCAGTACCTATAAAAGAGGTGTGTAAGCTGAAAGGAATTTGGTTAGGCATTGTGTTATCTTAATCATTCGATAACCTTGGAATCCTTATGTGAGGCCAGTCATTTCGTAGTTGTATGATATTAACTTCAGGGCAGCTTCACTGAGAACTAGTCTTAATTCTCTATGGATGGTAGTGTGCTAGTTGAAGGATATTGATAACTTAGGGTATCTCTTGTAACACGGCATGAGTGGAAATTAGACTTTGGCTATTTACAAAGTAAAGCTTGTGCAAGATAATATTTTGCTTTCATGCTGTGAATAATGACAACTGGGGATGGAACAATGTGTGCAATATTAGAAATTCTTGCCTTTTTTTAAAACAGACTTTCAGTTAGAAAAGAACCAATGTAATCCTTGCAGTCTCTGTGTGACTCTAGATAATGTTATAGTATTTTAATACCACTTTGTTTGCTTTTCCATTTCACAATGTGCTGACTTTGCATCTTCTCCCTGAACTTACTAGTGGGAACTAGTTGCCAGAAAAGATTCATGTCATTATGACCAATATTTGAGTTAGGACTATTGGTAAACTAAAATATAAAAAAATATGTAAATAAAACTGGGAAGCTACCTGACTCCCTTGGCTAGTATTTGCCTAGAGTGTACTGTACCTGGAAGGCAAAACTGTTCTGCCTGGCTCATGGTAGCATGTTTGTTAAAGGTAGAGCTTACTACTTATGATGACAATACAGTTCTGTTCCACCCCATAGATAAACTTATGCTTTTATTAAAGTTTATCTGATGACAAACTTATGCATTAGCCACTTTCTTAAAGTTTCTTCAGTCTGGCCATTATCTCAGAATAGTCTTTGATAAGGTACCTTGCATTTTCAGCTCCTATTCCATTTAGAAAGAAAGAAAAACAAGAAAAAGACAAAGATGACATGGTGCCTGACAGATATTCAACACTTCAAGGTATGTGAATAATATCATCATAGTAATTTTCTCTCATAACGTGCCCTCTAGAGTTCCAGAGTGCCCACCAGGTATCTATTTACAGAAAGGTATATGCTATTGTAGTTAATGTTCACAACTGGCTTTCTGAATAAGAAAGTGGATAAAGACTTCTTGACTTGAAGACTGTTTTTAAATTGCCATGCTTCTGTTAGTATGTATAGTACTGGATTCTCAACTCAAGCTGTCTTTTTTTTTTTTTTTTTTTTCTTCATCATTATAAAGCTCCTATCCTTATCATAGCTGAGCTGTAAGGATAGTTGCAGACACATTCCTGTAATAATTATTTAAGTGCTAAATTAAACATGGTTTGAACCTGGGTGTTTAGTTTTCTGTTTGCCTAATCATTTCTAGAAGTCTTCAAATATACAAGAACCACTTGCGTAAACAGTATAAATATGCTAAGGATCTGGCTTTATTTGTTCACTTTCATTGTACTTTTTTTTTTTCTGCTTTTGCTTCAGACTTTGTAAATATATTTGAATTGTGGTTACAAGAAACACAAGCAGCTATTTGGTGTGGCTAAAAACAAGAGTCCAAACGTGTAGGTCTAAATTTTTGTATTTGCTTTCAGTTGGCACAATACAAGGTTAACTCCTGTTTTTAATTGTCTTTTCAGATGATCCCAGCCCAAGGCTTAGTGCACAGGCGCAAGCTGCAGAGGACATTCTGGACAAATACAGGAATGCAATTAAGCGAACCAGTCCTAGTGAAGGAGCCATAGTGAACTATGACGGTGCAGGTGAGAACCTGGCTTTTATAATCATCACCAACATAGTTTCTCCTCCTTAAAGATAAAAACACTTCAGTATTCTAGACCAATGTTAGTACTAACAGCTGAACAATGTGAGCTCTAAACCAGGAACATTTTGTCAAATAATCTGTGGGACAGTCCCTCAGTGACTGGGAATTAATATTCCCAAGGACAGCTCTTTCATATTGCCATTGAGGTGGTGGTTTGTTAATAGCACATCTCTTACCAGTTTTGTTTGTTTGTTTGTTTTAATGGATACTGAAGTATATTGCCTTCCAAAACAGATGCAGTTTCTTCTTAGTGATTGTAGATTATATATTTTTAATATACTTTTTTCACTTATTCAGAACAAGTTGTTTTATTTGCTGTCTCTGTTCCCCCATGACCTTAGAATAAAAAGAAGGAAATAGAGAATATTAGTCTAGTTTCTTCTTCTGACTCCTCTCTTCAAGTGTAATGTTGTTTTTTTTTTCATTTCCGTAGAGGCTATTGGGGATGGTGAGAGTATGCATGACTCTCCACGTGATGAGGCTTTGCAAAACATGTCTGCAGATGATCTCCCAGACTCTGCAAGTCAAGTAGCACAGCCACAAAGTTCTGCTTTCTCCTATAGGTAAATACATTTGCAGGTTTAATCTTACCCACAAAGTAGAATTAAAAGCTGAAGCCATGTGACTGTTCCCATGAAAATCTTAATATGGATCAATTGTAAACTTTTACATGCTTTTAGTTTTAGGCCATATTTCCTCAAACTGCCATATTTCCACTGATGAAGGGGGGATATTGTAACGTGAGAGGACAGAGCAGTGCAGTGTTTAGGAAAATTCTTTTGAAACTAGTCTAGTTGCTGTATCAAAAGAACTGATATTCTAAAGTCTTGACAACATTGATACATTAAAATTAATGTTAAATAACTTTTAGGCAGTATTTAAAAAAACAGAAAAACAAAAAGTTAAGGTTGCTTATTGAAGAAGCAGACCTTGCAGCAACTTTGTTAAGAAAATATTTTTCTTCTTTAAGGGATGCAAAGAAGAAATTGAGATTGGCTCTTTGTTCAGCAGATTCTGTTGCCTTCCCAATGTTGACACATTCAACAAGGAATGGTCTGCCAGACCACACAGACCCTGAAGGTAAACATTCTTTATACTTATGGATATTTTGTATTGTATATGTCTCTTCTTTTCTCCCATCTAATGGCACTTAGACTGCACCATTTATGGTAACTTCTGTTTGGCATAGATACCAAAGGCGTAGGCCACCTTTTGCCCACCAAAATGTTTTCTTTCTTACTCTACAAACAAACCTGCCAACTAAATCTGGTCTAATTTCTTTTGTAATGAAGTATCTCAGATATACTGCAAGGTAGAGCGTGAAGATGTAGAATAGACTCCCAAAATACAGGTGCTGTTAGGAATTGTGCTACTGTACTACTAGAGTAACTTGTATCATTTACTGACTCTTTATGTTGACTTAGTATATGTGTCTTGTGTTTGCATCCCTCCGTTCATTCTAGGTTTATTTGCACACAGGTGAATTTGTTACCTTATCTGGTCCTCTTCACGTTTCAGTATGGTTCTAAATACTAAATAAGATAGTGATATGAAAACGTATCCCTTGATATCTGCAAAATTCGAAAAGACTTATTAAAATGTTCTTAAAATAACACTTACTGCCTAATGTACAGAAGTTATGTTTTAAACTGTTACGTGTTTCTCATATTCAAAACCAGTTTTGTTTTCATGATGCTTACAATTCTTTTCCTTAATAATTTTCCTTTGTTCTTTATTAGATAATGAAATTGTGTGCTTCTTGAAAGTTCAGCTAGCTGAAGCTATTAACCTCCAAGACAAGAACTTGATGGCCCAGCTACAAGAGACAATGCGATGTGTAAGCCGCTTTGATAACAGGACCTGTCGAAAGCTGCTGGCATCTATTGCAGAGGACTATAGGTAGTTTGTTCACTATCTTATTATTAATGGGTTTCCAAATGCATATATTTGTTCACTAGCAGATTGGGAAGATCCCTTTTGCTTTAAATTGTTCTTCGCCAAATCAGGTTATTACATCTCTGCTTCCCCACAAAATGATGAAATTGTCTCACCTATCTGTGAAAGGCTTAAAAAAGCTTGGACCTTAAGTTAGTCCAGATAGTAATAAACTCGGGTTTAAATCAATTTGTGGCTAATGTTCAGCTCTAACATGCAAGAGATGCTGTTTGGAGTTTGCTTTAATCTAGCATTCTGGAGTGCTGCAAGGGCAGTGATTTCAGTCAGAGAAATCTGCATAAAATAGAACTTCTGAATTCAGGTGTTATCTTTGTTTTAAAAACAACAGGTTGAAGATTCCTCTTGCACTGCAGCTTAACCGTTTATAAAGCTATTAACCTCTATCTTTATTATGAATCTAATGCAGAGCACTCCTTGTTTTAGGAAAAGAGCTCCATATATTGCTTATTTAACTCGGTGTCGCCAAGGCCTGCAAACGACACAAGCGCACTTGGAAAGGCTGTTGCAAAGAGTTCTGCGAGATAAAGAAGTGGCCAACAGATACTTCACTACAGTATGTGTGAGGTTACTGCTAGAGAGCAAAGAAAAGAAAATAAGGGAGTTTATTCAAGGTAAGATTAATGCAGACTGTGGAATATTTATATTCCTTTACTCCATATTTAGATGCTGGCTCAGGTTAATGTTTCAAAGCACAACTTCTGATCTGAGGAGCAGATTCCTAAAACGATTTTCATTTCAGCTGGCCAATTAATGGCTCAAATAGACAGATTACTGTGACTTAACAGTATGTTGTGCAGCTGAGCCGTGGTAACTGTCTGCATTTTTCATGGGCTAAGAGAATGGAGGTAATTTGACCTCACTTGGCCTAAAAAGTTATGCTAAATCATATTATCTAGCATCTGCCCCATGGAAGAAGCATGAATGCTATTAATTATTTTAGATCTATTAATAAATGATAAATTAAGTTGCAGCATTCGGTCCTCAGTACAGAACCTGTGGTTGCCCCTTAGAAGATATGGGGAATAGTAGTAGTATGAATGAAATTAATCAAAGATTCAAAAATACCATGGCATAAGGGATAGCTGCACCAGGAAGAGAACTCTCTCAAAACAGAGTCACTTAAAACAAACTATTTCTATGTTCTCTGTGCACATACCTGGCCTAATGAAGTACATAAGAAATTTAGAGTCAGTTCTTGCTCCTGGAGCATATAGTGCTGCATATTAAATGTGCCTGAATAGGCTAGAATTAATATGAAAACTTATATATACTGGGATTAAATTTCTGGTGATAAGATTCAGTGACCCAGGAAGGAGTTAAAGCCCTTTCATTGGACAGAAAGGAGACAGCTATTTGTGGATGATCTAAAACAGAAATTGGCAACTGTGGCATTTAGGCTGCTGGCAGATGTGAGTGGCAGTTGTCTTCTGGTGGAGAGTGCTATAAATATGAAGCCGATGAATGGCCAGTGATTTGGTCATGCTGCATTAACTTGGCTGCATCACTCATTCTGTATTTTGTAGATAAATATGAATGTTGCAACTATGCATACTTAATAAAGGTAGGGGTAGGAAATGGTCCACATGGGTTTTCTTGATACCTTCCCCCACCCCCCCCTCCTTTCAGCATCTGACAACTTTGCATGCACTGGTTCCTACCAGCAACTGTTCTAGTGATTGTTCTGGGCGTTATCTCTGTGGGTGGCTGGAAAGAAGGCATAAGAACTGGTACTGCAGAGGAAGTGATTAACACAGTATCAAGTAGAGTATTTTGACCATATGCTTCGCTAAATGTGTTCTATGTGCTTTTCCTTTAATTCCTCCATTTATTTCAAGTGTTCCTGCTTGTATTTCCCTTACTGGTGCGTGGGCAAAACAGAACCTCAGTGCTGCCTGGCAAGAAGTCTGAAGTAGATTCTGGGCTCTTCTTTCCAGAAAAACCTATCAGAAACAATGTTTTTTACTTAACTGAATGTTCTCTCTCTTTTTACTTTTTATCAGATTTCCAGAAACTCACAGCAGCAGATGATAAAACAGCCCAAGTGGAGGATTTTCTTCAGTTCTTATATGGAGCAATGGCTCAGGATGCCATATGGCAGAATGCCAGTGAAGAACAGCTTCAGGATGCACAATTAGCTATAGAACGCAGTGTGATGAATCGTATTTTCAAACTTGCGTTCTACCCTAATCAGGATGGAGATATTTTGCGTGACCAGTAAGTTAATGTAATTTGGAGTACCTGGTTTTTCTTTTGCAGTTGGTGCAGATGGAAGCTGTGCAATCTTCATGTGACAGACTTGACTAAGTTAGCCATGCCGTACAAACTCATGTTTTCTTTTAAAACATTTTGTAAAAGAACGTGGAAGTGCTTTAGCATCATGTGCAAAAGTTTTTGTGTTTGCAACAAACTGCTAGTACAGAATAAAATTGTGAATTTAATGACTCGGGATACAGACTTTCAGATCTGCAAGTGTGTATGCTGATAGAATGATCAAAATCTGCTTCAGGACTCCTTCCGTTTTCATTTTGGTACAGTATTTTCCATGCATTTGGGTTTTTGGCTTTTGTGTTTTAGAATGTACGCTGTCTGAATGCTCTACTGGCTGTGTGGTTGTACTTGATTGTATAGCAAAATCCTCTGCACCTCTTACTGACCTTGTGTCCATTAGCTGTAGGACCATCATGATTATATGCATTCCTGAAGATCTCTCTCATAGTATCAAACTTAAAACTAGTGGGAAACTCCAGGGGACTGCTGGCTGCTGCTTATTTTTCACTCTTGTTTTTTGTGTTTGTTTTCAGGGTCCTTCATGAGCACATACAGAGGTTATCTAAAGTAGTGACTGCAAACCACAAAGCACTTCAGATACCTGAGGTAACAACTTCTCCTTTCCTTGACTTCTGTGTGTGTGTTGGGGTGCTTGGTTTTGATTGTGTTTTGGATGGGGAGAGGGTTGTTTCGTTTTACAGTTAGAAGCATTGCTTTTCTATCTGTGACAGCTGAAGTATCCTGCAGGAAAAACATGCTGTACCCATGCTTTAGTATCATCCACTGACTGATCCTTCCAAATTCATTTTTTTCTGATTTTACTACCTCTGTCCTGATAGTAAGATTTAAGAACTAATACTACACTACACTAAGATGCAGTAACTTTCTGATAATTTGCTTCAAAAGACAAGGTTTGAATCCTTTATGCTTCTAATGTGATTCATATGCCATAGCTGTTGTTTACAGCTGTCAAGTTCTTTCTGAACTAGCCAGAATTAATGGCACCTTGCAGATGTGTAAATTTGCCCAGTGCTTTCACTTTTCTCATGGTAAATAGGATAACTAAAAGTAGGTTGGTAGGCTTAAGAAGTCTGTCAGAGGCTGGATGTTTGCAGCCTTACTAGTTCTCAGTTCAGCACTTGAACTGTATGACTCAAAACAGTGAGTGTTCATAAAGCTGCTGATATGGAAGACTGAGATGTACAGCTCTACCTTCATTTGAAACAATGTGCTGGAGAAGTCAGGAAGAAGCACAGGCTAATTATGTTAGTTGCACACAGAGTGTTGGCTCCTTGTAGTTTTTTATTATAACACAGTAGGAAGCCACCTTAGTTGTGAGTGTAATGTAACCATCTTGACTTAAAGCTTCCCATTTCTCTGGAGCCTTGCTCCTGCCTGCAAGTCTCTGGTACTTCAGATCCTCTGTGGTGCACAGTAGTAGCTTGGACAAACAAGAACTGGCAGCATGTTGGGTTTTTTTCCTAGGTGTATCTCCGGGAGGCACCATGGCCATCTGCACAGTCTGAAATCCGCACAATAAGCGCTTATAAAACCCCCCGAGACAAAGTACAGTGTATCCTGCGAATGTGTTCAACCATCATGAACCTGCTTAGTCTGGCAAATGAAGACTCAGTACCTGGGGCAGATGATTTTGTTCCTGTTCTGGTCTTTGTCCTCATAAAGGTGAGTTCTTTTGCAAAGATCAGAAACCCCAGCTAATTCTTGTAATAAACAAGCAAATTTTAGGAAGAAAAATAATGCATTTGGGTAACTGGGAGCATGCTAGACTCAAAACCGGATCTAATTCAGCAGGTTCAAATAGAAATATCAGAAATGTGGTCACAGTTACGGTTTTTGAATCCAAGCAAGCTTTGCATTTGGAATGAAGGAAATCGGGGTGCAGACATTGTGTGTGAAGTGGGGGTGTTTTTGAGGTATGTCCACCAGCATCTGTCATCTGTGCCTGCTTAGTGCTGTCCTCTTTCCGGACCAAGATCCACACTAGGACTGACTTGTGTTGTGTTGCTGACCTTTTTTGACATATAAGTGTTTGGAGAATGGTCTGTCATGTCTAAGATGCTAAAACAATAGGCTTTTCCATGTGTTGAAATCCTTGATGACTTTTATAGATTCTGCCAGTGTTACCTGTCGTCTTGGCCTGCTAGTCATTTTTCCTTGTTGGAAAAATGCTTCTTTCATCAAGTCTAATGCCTTCTGAGTGTGTGAAATGGGGAAGGTCTGGATAAACAGTCACTACCCTACAGATACGTTACATAATCATATATTATGAATGTGTGACGATTCCTGCACAAATAGAATTCTATTTCTATGCTGTATCTTATAATGTTTTATGTTTAGCTTTGCAAACAAACTGTGAGTATCTCTTTCTTCTTTAACCCTCAGGCAAATCCACCTTGCTTGCTGTCCACTGTTCAGTACATTAGTAGTTTCTATGCCAACTGTTTATCTGGAGAAGAATCATACTGGTGGATGCAGTTCACAGCAGCAGTTGAATTCATTAAAACTATTGATGATCGCAAGTAACTCAAACAGCACATGTATGGGCAGACTGTTAGCAGAAGAAGAGTATATAAGAATGTACAACAGCTGCAAAAGCTGAAGAAGAGACTTTCCTTGTATAATACTGTACAGAATTGAGGCATTTTAAAACACACCTTTACTAATCAAATTAATTTAACAGATTTTCCTCTTCTCTTTTGGTTGTGTTTTTCTCCCCTGTAGATACTGGCACTGTAAAAGGGACCACAGTTTTCAGGTATTTTGGAATCTCAAAACATGCAGAAAATTCTTCATGCTTTTTTCACCACCCCTCTTCCTGAATTCTTACTCACATGAATAATTCACTTCATTTAATTTCTAATAGAAAACTGAAACAAGAATCAGGGCAACCACTTAGTATACTTTCTAGCTTAATACACCTTTTATTAATAAAGCACCAGCCACACTGAAAGTTTGTAGTAGCTGACATTAATTGTCAATTATATTTCACCTAAATTTAAAATCTGAGAGGACAGTGTAAATATTATATAACTATATTTAATGCATTGCAATTATCTTTGGACTCATTATCCTTTGAATAAACAAGCAAAAGCCTCTCTGACCTCTAACAGGTTGTGACATACTGTGTTTTGGTAATGAAAGGACTTCCTCAAAAGGCTAAGATTAAAAAAGGGCAAACAGAACTATTTATTAAAATGTAATTAAGATTACTGAAATTTCTAAAACTGGAATTTATAATAGGGCTTGTTAGATAGCTAAACATTTTTTGGCTAGGGCATTAGGGTGTTATAAAGGTTTGGATATATAGAGGAGAGGGACTGTAAGTTACAATAGATAAGTCTAATATAAAAAAGGAGAAATAAAATACCTTACTGTAATATTTTTTCTGAGATATTGTGTATACTGTACAAACCCCAAACAGAGATCCTTAACAGAACCTTGGACTGTAATATATATTTTGATTAGTGACATTAAATACATATGCCAGGGGTTTCAGTGAATGTTTTTACTAAATGTTCTTCGTGTTGTCTGCTATGCAGCAGTGCAAGTTTTACTGTTCATATAAAATATTTTAAAATATAACACTGTTCTTTATGAAACATATCATGACATCAGTTCAGGGTGTTTTATAGATTTCTCACCCCACCTTTCCCTTAAACTGACAATTATCAATTTAAAGAAGTTTTTATGCACAACACCACATGGATTTTTCATGAGTGAAATGGTCTGAGTGATGGCCAGTGGTTGTTATCTGTATATAAGTACTCGCTGTTCTTTTTTAGCTAGAATTACAATGAAAAAGGACAGCGAGCATTTAACTTTTTCATGTCAGTATTATTTCTTGCTCTTCCCAGAGTGTTCATTGCACTTCTGACAGAGGGATATGTTAAGACTTGGTGTCTCTGAGTAGTAAAGAAAACAAAATCTTTCTCGCATTCTTTTCAAAATATGATCAATGATTTTTTTTGGGGGGGGGGGGGGAATGGAGGCGTGTGTGTGCATTTTGATGATTAAAACCCGTAAGCAACTAGTACTTGGGAAAATCACTTGGTTAATTGAAATTAGAGCAATTTATGTAAAGTATCAAGTGCTTGATTTGGCTGTGCTACTTGTCAAGGCATAATTAAAGAAACTTCCTTTCTAGGACTCTAATATGTAATTCAGTATAGCATTTTTGCCAAACTAATCACAGGTGAGAGGGTGGGATGGCAACTTTTTTCTTTTATTTATAGTCTTTCTCCTCTATTAGAGACTTGATTGTGTGGAGGAGCAATACTCGGTAGAAACAAAATTCTTCTGATCTGCCTTACTGTGGTAACTAAGTCTGTGTAGCATTGCAATATTCTAGTTATTTAGCCTTGATGCGTTTTTGGTGCTGAACATGTAACTTAATATTGCAAGCACAGCCCTGACCAATAACACTCAGTAGTGAAGCACAAATATGCCCTTGAAGATATGGCCAGATCATATCTAAAAGCAATATAAATTTATTTATATTGAAGTGTCCTGTAATATTTAATTATTACTTGAATATCTGAGATGTTAAGACCGATGTATGAAAGTTCTTTTAGTCCTACAGTTTGGGTTTTAGTCAAGGAGAGTATTTATACAATCTTAAAGAAGGCACAAAGACACTTAAGTTGGTGATTACCCTGTGTGTTGCTTCTGTTTGCAAACTTGGCAAGCAGGATTTATCAACACCATCAGGTCTTTCAGGTTTGCTCTCCTTTATGGAAGGGGCAAGAACCATTTCCTTCACAGTTTTTATCACTTTGTTTTTCTGTGTAGAAAAATACTTCAAAGAACTGGAGTCTTTTATTATTATTATTATTTAGTTATTTAAAACCCGTAAGTGTTTCAGTAAGCCCCAGATGAGCTGAGAGTCTTCATAGCAAGATGGTCCTTTGCTTCTTTTTTTCAACCTACTCTGAAAGTCCTTTATGTAGTCTTGGTAGGTGTAGTTAGAGAATTAGGCTTTCCAAAGAATTAAAAACCTTCCTGTAATGTCCTCTTACTATTTTCCTCTGGTGTCCCATAATGTTTTGTTTTAAAATGATAAATTACATGTATAGGAAGTGATGTTGTTAGGTTTTGGTGTGCAATAGTAAAGGTGAAAAGACAGTACATAAAGGACCAAAAGTAACAGAACTGCTGCCAAAAGGTGCCAGCCAACCATGTACCTGTTGCTGTAAACTTGGTGCTTTCTGTTAATGAAATTACTTCAGCCACTGAAGGATGAATGGAACATTTTGGGGAAAGAGTAGGGGGAGAGGTCATTAGTAGCAGATTGCAGTCATGGAGTTAGGGCTTGGTTGTTGACTTCAGCGCTGGTTGTCGGCATGTCTGGAGGAAATGCCAAATTAAATGATGGCATGGCTCTGCCTATTAATATTACAGAGGTGGTGTTTTCCTTTTTAGGGTAGAGGAGTCAAAGGAAATGGCTGGGTTTTTTTCATCCCTAGGAGATTCCTTTTTGCTCCTAACCTTAAGTGAGATTTCTCTTTAAAGCTCTTTAAAATCCTCTTTAAGGAGAATTGGAATGTGTATGGCCTATTAAGTATTTGAGTTTAAAAGTTTTTGTTTTGAAGACCTTATACTACCAAATGCTGAATGTAACTGCCATAAATTTCAGGAAAAAAGCCACGAACGTGATCCTGTTTCCTGTAGGTGAGTTTCTGGTGAGCATAGTGTTGGTTCGTATCGCGTGAAAACGTTAATGTTCTGTTAAGCCAAATTCTCGCAGAAGTTTGAGAACTCACTGCCATGTTGATGCTGAGTAGTACGTGCAGGAAGGGTGTTCAAACAGGAGCAGCAGGAGGAGGCAGGCCCGTTCAGCAGCAAAGCTTCAGGCAAGTGAAGCGTGTGTGTTTGGCAGAAGTGTAACTTGCGTGGCCGTGCTGTGGTACAGACTGTGCAGCCTTCGGCTGGCAGCGTGACAGGAGAGCTGGAGCAGCAGGAAAGCAGTGGACAAGGAGGGGGAAGAATACTCTTATTTGGGTAACAGCTGGTGACTTGGTTGAGCCTGTACTACTTGAGAATTAATCTCTGCTGAGTTAGTAGTGTGTGTTCTGTACCTTTTAATTGTGCTTTACCTCTATTTAAAAGCTTTGTACTGCCTCTCCTCTTTGAAACTGGTAAAGCCTTTATAAAATTTAAATTAATGAGCTTGCACAATCTTGTATACAGGAACCCCATCTTGTCTCTAACGTGATTATTAATGTATTATTCTGTAAAAACTGATTAAAAGGAGAGCAGTTTAACCGCCTGGATTTCATGTTTCTGCCTTGTTCCAATGCGATCAGCAGTTGTGCTGGAGATGGCATTGCAAGTGTGAACAGCTTACCACTAACTTTGTATGGTTTCCAGTTTCACATCGCTGCTGTGTTGTACCCTCAGACCTTCTTTCATGCGTGCACCGACAGCTTGCGGGGAGCGCACAGTGGCAAAAAAGAAACAAGATCCAGTTAGTGGGAGAGGATGCACTGCCGAGTTGGCTGCTTAACACAGAGCTTTTCAGTTTGGGGTTTTTTTTAATCATGCAGCTTGGCTGTCCTGGTTGCTTGAGGGGAGAAAATAGCTACCGGCTGTCACGGCACTGTGAGGTGGCTCATGTGGGGACAGGCACCAGGACCATGTCTGTTCCTCCGCTGTGCACCATTTCATGCCTTCATGGGAGTGGTCAAGTGCAAAAGTACTGTGTTTCAGTCATGTTGTTTCTTAAGAAATGTTCACATCACCTACGAGACAGTAGGATCTTGGTGGCCACCGTGCATCCACCCCGGTCCTGCTGCTTCGCCTACCCGCCCCATTCGGGTGGGCGAAGCAGCAGGACCGGGGTGGATGCGCGGTGGCGGTGCGGTGCTGCCATGAGCTTGGTCCCTGCAGTGTTATTGACCTTGATTCTCTCTCATTTGCATCCAGCATTTTTCATCCTCTGGAATATGGTGTTTGGGGACCTTTCCATCATTAAGTGGATTTACAGCAATTTCCTTATGTGTTTTCTCCAAGGGATTCTGTTATGAGAGGCACATTAAATCTCCATTAATACCTCATTATCCGACTGATAAGATTACCATGATAATGAGGCAGAAATTCTAATTGTTTCACTTCTTATTGTGCCTTTCATTAAATCATATACCTGGAAGTTGCTGTCGGAGAGGGGAGCTCAAGCCTGCAGACCCCAGGAGGTGAACCCGTCCCTGTGCACCCTGGTCCTATCCCTCGGCGCTTGAGGGATGCTGGGGCATGCCGGCCTTTCCTCCTGGACTCCTGTGCCTCCTGCCACGGCCTTTCCTCTACGGCCATGCTACCACGAGGCCTTATGGGGGCCCCAGGGCCTTTGGTAACTTGTCCTGGGGAGCATGTTTTTGGAGAGAGCGTGTTTTGCACAGCCCCGTGCGGTGGTTTTGCACAGCCGCTTGCTCCTGAAGGCGTTTAAGCTCAGGGGTGCGCAGCCTCCTTCGGAGCTGTTACAGCCCATCAGGTCAATGATCCATGAACTAAAAAGTCTCTAAGCAGGAGCAATTATTGTCTATCATGTGTCAAAGGCACCCGTATTGACCCGGATAGATGGAGCCATTATGGCCTGTTGAGTCAACGATCCATGAACGGGGAGTCCCTGGGAGCAGAGGTCTCGACATGCCACGCCAGCACAGTCAAGTCCGTCCTGTCCGTCACTGCAGGGCTGAGGGATGCGCGGGGTGCCGGGGCAGGGACGGATTTGGGGAGTGGGGCCAGCGGGGATGCTGTGGAGAACCACTGTGGGCAACGTGGAGCCAGGCTGGGGTGGGAGAACGGCTCTGCTGGGCCCCAAGGTTCCCCAGGGGCTGAGCGGCATCTGCACCGGCCCCCCGGTCCGTGCACAGGGCTCTGCTGTGCCCAGCACGACCTGAGCTCTGGCTCCAGGAGGGGAGAGACCCTTGTGGGGCCACGTCGCTTGCCTGCTGCTGCTGAGAGCTGCTGCCTTGTCCTGGCCGGGAGCCCGTGGCCGACCTCATCGGCCAACGCTGCGGGGGCCCCGCTTGGTGCCAGATCCGGCTCCACATCCACCAGCTCCGAGCAGCTCTCTTCCTTGGGCTCAGCTTACGGATGGTTAGCGGAGCCCACGGTGGATGGCACTTCTCGTTCTGCGGGGCAGGGGGTCACCGGGACGAGGACCGCAGGAGCCCCTGCTTTCGGCACAACAGCGGCATAGGGTGTGGAGGCCCTGGCAGAGCCCAGAGCCGGGGACCGGGCACCGTTGTGCCGCCCTGAGGGGAGATGGAGCCGGGGGACCTGGCGCCTGTCCCCCAGCCTGGGCTCCTCGCGTCCAGATCTGCAGCAGAAAATAACGTTATCCTGCAACTGTGGACTTCGTTAGGCTCCTCCTGCGCTAAAGAGGCGATGTCTCCATAGTAACTGGCACATTTGGAGGGCAGGAGGCGCGGGGGGGACGGGAGACAAAGCCTGTGCGGGAGCGGCAGGCGGACCCCATGGCACAGCCCGCCGGCCCCCCACGGCCCATGGTGCACCCCTCCGGCACACGGCGCTGCTCGGCTGGGAGCGAAGGCGATGCCGCCTTGCGCCCCGCTGGCGTCGGTGCGGCACCCCGAGTCTCTGCTACGAGAGCTGGAGGTGGTCCCCCCTGGCCCCGGCAGCAACCCCTGTCCACGCGGCGGCGGAGACCTCGCTGCCGTGGGGAGGGGTGGGTGGCTTTTGGCACCAACCTGCAGAGCCGGAGCTGCCCAAGTGGCTGCGGCTGTGGGTCCGGTTCGGCCGTGCTGCAGCACCTGGGCCAGGCAGGTGCATTACGGGCAGCGGGCGCCCTGCCCTGCCCACTGCTGCCCACCGCCACCAACCCCACCAGCAGCACAGCCACTTAACCACATCACCAGCAGAGTCGTTGGGCTGGGGTTAATCAACATTCATTCATGTTTCCAAGTGTAAATTGAGCATTTGTTTAATTATGTGTAAGTAGCAATACATTCTGGCCATTATCTAAATCACTATTTTATTTCCTGGATGTGGTTTCATAATGCTGGGTTTGTGCTCCAGCCTCTGCATCATTAACAGAGAAGAGTTAATGAATATAAAAGCGTAAAGGCTAATTACACTTTAATTTACAATCATGGTCTCATTTTGGGACCACATGAAATCTGTTTTGAAAACAATTAAAAAAAAAAAAGCCCGGCGAAGGTCTGGTGAGTAGAAGGGTTTTGGCACAAAGCGAATGGTGCCGGTGGCCGCCAGGCCCGTCGCAGCACAGCCGCTTGGCGGTGGCAGGGCCGGGGCTGCCCGTGGCTCCTGGGAGGCCGGCGGGTCCCTCGTTCTCCCCGCGGCCGCGGCCCCACGCGGTAACGACCTGGGCTGGCGGTGGGACACCACCGGGGCTGGCACTGCCGCGGTGATGGTGCTGAGGGATGTAAATTGGAGCCCGAGCGGAGAGCACAGTTCACCTGAAGGAGACAAAGATTTATTGGGCTGCAGATGTTGAAAGCAAAATTCAGCAAGACTGCTGACTCGAGCACTTTGCAATATTTACAATTACTGGGGATCTAATGGCATGCTTTCCAGCGAGCGGGGCTCGGCAGGAGCAGGTACCGGTGCCCGGTCGTTACGGGGGGATGGTATCTGAAATTAAAGCTTGTGGCAGGAGAGGTGATGGTGAGCGGTTTTAGACCGTTTCTGCCGTGCTGTCTGCGGGAGGATTGCTCTGAGCAGCGGAGATTTGATAACCTCAGGTGCTGTGTTTGGTGTCATGGCAGCTCCCCGCGGGCTGCGGTGGGGAAGAGCCCCCGGGATCCGTCCCCCGCCGCTGGCAGTCACCCACAGCAGAGACCCTGGCTTCGTCTGAGGACCTCCCTGAGGCTCTGGGGACTCATCCCTGTCCGGTGTGCAGCCTCCGCGGGCGCTTGCCACCACAAGCGGGAGTGATGGCATCCACCGCAGGATGCTGAGCTCATCAGGGTGGAGGAGACGCCGGCCATGCTGTCCTCTGCCTCGCAGACACCGGTGAGTGCCGGTCCAGAGCGAAGCTGAGCTGCTGCTTGGCTTTGCTGCCCAGGGCCAGCAAATAGAACAACAGCTGGTTCCACTTTAGCCTGAACGTCACCGTCTGAAAGTGCAGCCGGCACAGGCAGTTCTGCCACCCTCTGTACCCGCTGCCTGCCCCCTCCCCGGCCAGGTTTTGGGGCAAAGAGCCCCCAGCCTGTGTCCTGCTGTCGCACTGCCTGCACTGGTGCTGGTCCCGGCGGGCAAGCGATGGGATGGGTGCCAGCACTGCCCCAGCTGTCACAGCTGATGCCGGGTCCAGGCCAGGGCAGGAGCCATCCCCACTGGCGTGGGATCACCCTCCTGGCTCTGGAATGGATTACGGGTGGGATTTTGGGGCTGAGATGTTGGCTGGGCACTGCTGGTGTGGTGGGACAGTGGGACCTGGGGGAGCAGGGCTAGAGCACGTGGCTCGTGTACTGGTGAGCAAATGTGTGCACCCGCATGTGCTCCTGTGCTTTGTGATGGGTGAATATCTGTTTGTATTTCCTTTATTGTTCCGATTCCCTCAAAAATGAAATAAAAGCCGAGTGCTGACTGCAGGAGGGAGCAGTGGCCTCGGAGCGAGAGGCTCATTCTCTCCGCTGGGCTGGCTGGCTGCAGCCGGCAGAGGAAATAAATCTCCCCGAGAAAACCACTTTGCTCACACAATTTCAATCCAACAGGGCATAGTGGCATCACTCACTTCTTGTTTTATTTAGCTGATAATCTTTTATTGGGCCAGTCGAGCCCTTGTGGAAACACAATGCCTTTACCGGGCTGCTGCGGGTGCTCAGAGCCAGGAGCTCGCTGAGCCGTGCTGGCTCCCATGGACAGCCGGGAGGGCAGTGATGCCCACTGGTAAATCCTCTGCTGGGGGCTCAGCTCAGGCAGCACCATGGCCGTGCCAGAATGCGTCCCCTGGGCTGGCAGGTCTCCTGAGCTGCCGCCCTGCAGAAGCACCAAAGGTGCCCGCAGTTTTGCTCCTCCTGCCCACGGTTGAGGACGGGACGTGTCCTTCTGCTCACCAGGTGTCTCTGAAGGTGGTTCGGGGCCATCTGCTCAGTGGGATTTAGAGGACTCAGCACTCGCGGCAGCCCCAGGGGCTCTGCAAATGCCTTTCCTGCTGATGGATGTGCTGAGCCCAGGACAAGGGAGGCTCCTTTGCCAGTGTGCACCGTATACACAGGCACCCGGTCACCCTTGCTGGGGACATGGGTGCTGGGGCTCTGCCGTCCCCCCAGCTCTGTGTGGGGTCCGTGCACTCAGCAGTGTGAGCACGTTCCCGCTCCACTGCAGGCACCTCACCTTCCCGTCCCTCCTTCCAGGGCTAATGCAAGTTCTGTGCCACAGCCGAAACCTTGCGCATCCATCAGACAGGTTTGTCAACGGGCTTGTCACTGAGCGGCAAGGCCATGTCACTAATGAACACATCCAGCAGGCTGAGTGCCTGCAGTCACTAATTGAAAGCGTTCACAATTGGGAATTAATGTGGGTTAGGCACACTCCCTGCACTAATAAAGATTTGCCTTTCAAAAATCCACGTCTGCTAAAGGCAGCAGGGGAAGAACAGCCGCAGTGCCCTGTCCCATGCTGGGGAGCGGCCAGCGGCACCGGGGCCGCATGGGTCCCCGCAGCACTGCTGCTCCCCAGCCTTTGCTCCGGCCCCAGAGTTGCATCCCGAGCAGTTTAGGGTGACTGTGTCCCCGCGGGTCTTCGCGCAGTGGCAGCCTGGACAGCTCGGGCTGTGTCGGTGTGGCACGTATCCACGAGGCACTGCACCGGCACGCACTGTCCCCTCCGTCTCCCCAAAAGCTCAGCTATGTCCTGTTTGCATGTACTCGGATGATGTGCAGAAAAGGTGTGCAAGAGGGGCCCTGAGTGACACCCGGCTGTGCCGTGCCCGTCCCGTGGGTGCCGGAGTCGCTCTCTCCGGCAGGGCAGCTGCCGGTGCCTGCAGGCCACCCGCACTCCATGGTGCCGCAAACCCTCCCACCCGCAGCTCCAGCAGAGGTGGCTGCTGCTCTTCCCAGCGCAGGGCTGACGTGAAGTGGAGCTGCAAGTGAGCCGCAGATTTTCCTACATCGCCATAATAAATGCAGCACCCGAACCTGCAGCTGAGGTGGTGGCTGGGGCTGCTGGGGGCTGGCGGTGGCTTCAGCCATTTCGGGAGGTGTTGGGCGCGATGTGTTGTGCCTCGCGAGGGCTCACGGCTCATGCATGAACCTTTGCAGGTGCACCCGTGATCTCTCATGGGGGCTGTGGGCTGCAGGGTGGGCAGCTGAGCCCCAACCTCCCATTGCTGCTGTTGCATCTCCGTGGGACCACAGGGACCTGCTGCCCGCTGTGGTATGAGCAGCTGGGGTTTGATCAAGGCCGACCCAGATGTATACGCAGCACCCTGGGGCAGCCGTGGGTCGGGTGCCCATTGCCCCTGCCCTGGCGCTCGGGGCAGAGCGATGATCCTGGCTGGGCTCAGCCAGAAGTGCTCCAGTCCTTCAGTTTTTCATCACATCCCCAGTACCAAACCATCACCGATCATTCCCTGGAACAGACCCCCATCCACCTGCCCCATGTTCATAATTCCTGCCCTGGCCAGCCACGCGGCTGCACCTTGGCAAAGCCTCCCTGTGCAGGGGGCCTGGGGTGGGGGTCCCCAGCTCCCTCCTGCACCCCCCTCCGGCTGAAAGAGCGAGACTTGTGCCATGCTTGGGGGGACAAAACCATGATGACCCCCCGGCACCCCGTGTTCACCCAGCCCTCGCAGGGCTTGGCCGCCCTCGGCTCCCCATGGCAGCAAGGTTGGAAAGCTGTTTGTGTGGGGCATCATCTCAGCCCCTCATAGCCCCTGCAGCTCCCCCTTGTCAGCGTTCCCACCTCCCTGCTAATCCTTGTCATCCCAAATCTTATCAGCACTGATTTCATATTTACTTCCAGATTGTGGATGAAAACGTTGAACATCATCATTTGATGATGATTCCCCATTGACAACTACTTTTTGAGACCTGTCAGTCAGCCAATTCTTAATCCTTTTAATGTGTGCTCTATTGATATTATATAGAGCTAATTTTTTAATCAAAACGTCATGTACTATTAAATCAAATGCCTAGCAGAAGCCTAAGTATACCACAGCTTCTCAGTTACTTTTATTAGTTAAATTTTTAAATTAAAAGAACGAAACCAAATTTTTTGACAAGCTGTACTTTCCATAAAACCATGCTACCCGGCACTAATTACAGCCCCACTTGCTGTTGACTGCAGCAGTTTCAGCTCCTCCACCGCTGCCTCGGGACGGACGCTGGCCAGAGGGGTGAGCGGTGGCTGGCAGGCGCTGGCGCAGGGCTGGATGCGCCAGGGAATGGCTTCGGTGCCGGCGTGGCCGCGGTGCGGAGCTGCTGCCAGGGTTGGAGGAGCCGAGTCCGGGCCACTTCACGGTTAAAGTCTTGGTGGGGAAATGGGAATTTTCCTCCTGTGCTGGATGCAGCCTCTGACCTGAAAACCACCGCCCCAGCCTCTCCGGATGCAGAGCAAGAGCAGGCGTGCAAATGCGATATGACAGCCCAAGACACACCAATATGGTTACCAGCTGTCCGGCCGCCACTGGGCCGTACTGGTTGGGAAGGCGATGCCCCAGTCACAGATGCATTTTGCGGGGAGGAGGGAGGGCTTGGGCAGGGCCAGGCGCAGCCACGTACGTGCAGGCAGGCACACGCTGCCCAGCACCGTGTCGCTGGGACCGGCACCACCACTCATCAGACCGAGACAAACCCCCCGGGATCCCACCGGCATCACCCTGGATGGATGCTTGGGTGCAGTCTGCCCGATGCCGGAGGCTACCCCGTGCCACCGCAGCCTGCCTGCAGCCGGGCTTTGGGGAGCCAGGCTCAGAGCCAGGTGAGCCAAGGCTGCAGTGACCCCGGCAAGCCCTCCCTGCCCAGACAGCCCCTCCAGCTGCCACCACCACGGGGTCCCGCACGGGTCCGTCCTGCACGAGGTGGCTTCACCGGTTCTTTCCCCTCCGGATCAAGCAACTCTTTGTAAATCTAAATTAATAAGGTTGCACTGCTATAGACACAGGAACACGCGCTGTATCTTGTCTTTGTCGATCAATGCATTATATCATCCCATAAAACTGATTAAAAAGCAGAGCAGTTCATCTCACCAGGTTCCACGTCTCAACATTATAAATTTCATATTATGGTTAATGATTGTCAGTGCAGACGGAGAACACGCAAGCTGATCAGTATTGTAGTTTATAATTAATTATTGGAGCGTTGCTGCAGAGGACACCGAGGAGGGGGTAGCTGCTGATTAGCAATTTGTTATCTCTAAAACGCCAAAGAGCAATGTGGAAGGGGAGTGTGTATGTGTCAGCACTGCCTGTGCCCGAGCACCTCTGCCGGCAGAAGGGTCCCAGCTTGGATGCGGAGCACTGGCAGGATCTGTCACCATCACCGGCTCCACGCATGTGTCCCCAGCGTGCCTGCGCAGGCACGGGGAGCGTCAGCCAGGCGCCCACCCACAGCCCTTGGGGCACAGCCGGCAGCTGAGCACCGAGCGAAGGGCTGGGACCATGGCCATCCCATGGGCACGGGGAGCATCTCCTGGCACAGCCGGAGGCAATCGCACGGCACAGGTGCCCGTGGAGAGGTGGGAGCCAGCGCATCCCCACGGCAGGGAGCACGCTGCCTGCTCCTCCTGCCAAACCTTGTCCACACCACGCGCTGCTGCTGGAAATCACTGCCTGTCCTGCCTGCTCGCACTGCCTGCTCCCGTCCCCGCTGCAAGGGCAGCCATCAAGCTGGTGAGCTGGGCAGGGTGGCACGCGCCATCACACCATCAGCACAGAGTGGGAATTTGTGTTCAGAGAGCATGAGCAAATAAAAATAATAATAACCAGCATTTTATGTAAGTCCTCACAGCAAGAGCGGGTGCAGAGCCCTGGCAGGGCGGGTGATGCCATGATCGTGCTGCCGGCAGATGCCTGTGCCAGCACCACTCCCACTCCCCAAGGCCTGGGGGCTCCTGCTCCCCCTATTTCAGCTGCATGCCCCCCCCCCGGGGTGCTTCAGGCGCCCCATTGTCCGTAGGGAAGCTGCAACAAACAGATGTCTCTGCCCCAGCTCTGGACACGGGGATGTCGGTCCCTCAGGCTAGACGGTGACCTGGTTGCCGATGCCAGCTGCTTGGAGAGCCCATGGCTGGATGATGCTCTGCCGCAAGACCCTTGTCTGGCAGCCCTGTCCGCAGCCGCTGAGGGGCTGAGACCCCCTGGCCAGGGCGGACGGGGGGTCTCAGCCCCTCGACGGCTGCGGACAGGGCTGTGGTGGCTAGCTCTCTGCTCAGCCTTGGCCACTGTGCCCGTTCCTCCCGTGGCTGGCATCATTTTATCACCCGGAGCAAAGGAAAGGCAGAAAAATTCTTCAGGAGAAGAAAAAAACCCCACCAACCCCAAAGTCCCATTAAAAAAGAACAAACATTGGCAAGTAATTGGATTAGAGCTTTATCAGATCTTCCCATTTGCAGTTGATCAGTCTGTTCCTCGGTGGGGGGCATGTCTTATCGCAGGGATTTAACTTTTATTGACTAATAATGATGCTTTACAAAGAAAGAAGTGGGGCCCTGCACCAAGGGGAAGTGTCACAGCCTTGGGAAGCCACCAGTTCGCTGCCACGTCGTTTTGTTTGTTTATTTTCCATTGTATGGTTTAGTGCGGAGATGAGTTTGATCCCCCTCTGCCCCCAGCAACAAAGCGATGAGAGGCACCAAACTGGGATGCAAATGGCCCCATTCCCCAAGAAGACAGCTTTCTTTTTCCAAATGGCATAGCAGTCCTGCGGAGCTGGGGAAGAGATGCCTTCGAGAAGGGATATCGTCTGCAAAGGGACCTGCAGAGCTTTTTTTTTACCAAATTCACCAGAATTCATGGAATTGGTACTAGGGGGAGAGATTATTATTAACCCCAGGTGCTCAG
This sequence comes from Haliaeetus leucocephalus, assembly GCF_000737465.1. Taxonomy (NCBI): domain Eukaryota; kingdom Metazoa; phylum Chordata; class Aves; order Accipitriformes; family Accipitridae; genus Haliaeetus; species Haliaeetus leucocephalus. The sequence goes on along the minus strand of NW_010972742.1, from coordinate 1,260 downwards.
AACTGTCATGCCACGAGCGTGCCAGTCCCTGACGGCGTGGGCACGGCGAGGGGAGAAGGCAGGGTGGGCACATTTGGACCCCTACACACCTAGCTGGCCTCCTTGTCCCTGGACCCATGGCCACTGGGGGCTATTGGCCCTGGCTGCTGTCACACACAGCTCCCCCAGTGAGGTCTTTTTATCCCACACATGCAGACTAATCTCTTAAAATAGTCGAGCACTTGAGAAGGCTGAAATGTGACTCTGTGTGAAAAGGACATGCAATTCTCAAATGAAATTCACATGGAAACACGACATTACTGTGGTTTAGCTCTCAGGAACCCAGGGACTGGTATTTTATAATATAGATAAATTTTATCATTTGAAAAAGAATTAGCACTGAAATATTTCTTGTCTGTTCCCACGGTGTTCATGCCTGCCCTGTGCCACAGCACTGTCCTGGTGCGTCCGCCTATGGGTGCCCAAAGGCGGTGGTGGCCAAACCTTCCATGCCGTGTGGCACAGGGCAGAAAATGCCGCTGGTGGGTCCGCACGGAGCCTGACAGCCGCTGCCGGGGCCAACACAGCGGGTTTGGGCACTCCTGTCTCCAGAATTAAGAAACTTCACCCCGAAGGAGTATCCTGACCTGTTTCTCTGGGACAAAACCCTGTACCTTGCCCAACTCCTGTATGTCAGCTGGCCCCCGTGGGTCTCTGGGGGGGGGCCTGGACCCACCGCGCTGCATCCACTGCCCCTTCCCCGGGCAAAACAGCCTGAAGACGTGGCGGTGGCGGCCCCCGCTCACACACCGGTCAAGGGTCTCCCAGCAGCATCGGCGGATGAGCCGGGCACCGCGGGCACCGCGGGCCGCGTCCCACCCACACCGTGTGGCAGGATGGCAACCGGCCATCCGGGCAGGGGCTGCCGTGGCCACCTCCTGCCGGGGTGCCGCGGCACGGGGGGTCTCGCTGCGGCCCAAATAATGGCTCCCGAGCTGCTGGGACGGACCGCGGCCAGCCCCGCGCCCCAGCGAGGGGGGGTCGGGGCTGCCTGCAGGGTGAACCACCCTGGGACCTGAGCGGGTCTCCAGCCGGGGGGGACACGGACAGGCGGGCGGTGGTCGCGGTGGCGGTGGTCGCGCAGCCCGTGCGGTGCCGGAGGGCTGCTGTCAGCGGCCTCAAGATGGCACGCTAAGAGTGGGAACCGCGCCGCAGAACAAAGGCACCGCAGCCCGCACCCCGGCCTGCGAACCCGCACCCCAGCACATGGCCCGCAGCCCC
>NW_010972741.1:104993-108503 GCF_000737465.1 Haliaeetus leucocephalus | reverse complement strand
AGGAAAAGGGTCTGTGTGTGTGAGAGTGGGAGGGTCTATGGGAAATGGCTTTGATATTGCTCAGAGAATAATGCCCTGACTCTTCACTGTCTTTTTTCTACTTTGACAGCACCCCATTCCCAGAGGAAGAAAATGTCCAACGGCAGCTCCATCACCCAGTTCCTTCTCCTGGCTTTTGCTAACACGCGGGAGCTGCAGCTCTTGCACTTCTGGCTCTTCCTGGGCATCTACCTGGCTGCCCTCCTGGGAAATGGCCTTGTCATCACCGCCATAGCCTGTGACCACCACCTCCACACACCCATGTACTTCTTCCTCCTCAACCTCGCCCTCCTCGACTTGGGCTCCATCTCCACCACTGTCCCCAAAGCCATGGCCAACTCCCTCTGGAACAACAGGGCCATCTCCTATGCAGGATGTGCTGCACAGGTCTTTCTGTTAGTCTTTTTGATCTCAGCAGAGTGTTTTCTTCTCACTGTCATGGCCTATGACCGCTACGTTGCCATCTGCAAACCCCTGCACTACGGGACCCTCCTGGGCAGCAGAGCTTGTGTCCACATGGCAGCAGCTGCCTGGGGCTGTGGGTTCCTCTATGCTGTGCTGCACACTGCCAATACATTTTCACTACCCCTCTGCCAAGGCAATGCTGTGGACCAGTTCTTCTGTGAAATCCCCCAGATCCTCAAGCTCTCCTGCTCAGATGCCTACCTCAGGGAAGTTGGGGTACTTGGAGTTGGTGTCTGTTTTGCATTTGGTTGTTTTGTTTTCATTGTGCTGTCCTATGGGCAGATCTTCAGGGCTGTGCTGAGGATCCCCTCTGAGCAGGGTCGGCACAAAGCCTTTTCCACATGCCTCCCTCACCTCGCTGTGGTCTCCTTGTTTGTAAGCACTGCCACAATTGCCTACCTGAAGCCCCCCTCCATCTCCTCCCCATCCCTGGACCTGGTGCTGGCAGTTCTGTACTCAGTGGTGCCTCCAGCCTTGAACCCCCTCATCTACAGCATGAGAAACCATGAGATCAAGGATGCCCTGAGAAAACTAATGACTGGATGCTTTTTAGAAGGAATAAACTGCCTCTTGTCTTCTGCATAGTACTTATATCTCATTACAGACCCAACCTGTCTTTTGCTGGTCTTTTTATGGTGATTTTGGGTGTGGTTTTACACCTTCTATTTCCCTTTGGTTTACTTATCTGAATGCTTTCCACAAAGAAATGTCTTCATTACTCCAGTTTCTAATTCACAATATATCCAGCTTTTTTTGTGACCTGGAGGCTGTGCAAATAAGGAGCCGTACCCTCTGTGATTTTAAACAAAATAAAGGGCCCTGCAGTGACTTGTTTTTCTGAGATCCTTCCTCCAAGACCTTCTCTGCAGCTGCAGGGAGCAGTGCCTGTGTGCAGAGGGGAAGAAGAAAAGAGTCCTGGCACAGCAGCACTGCCAGGGAGCACCAGCGCTTGGTCTTTCCCCAGCTGCTCTCTTCCCACTTCCATGCTTTCCTTCTGAACCCTTGGGTTGGTGGAAGGCCTGAGTGCTCTTCAAGCTTGGTTAGAGTACTTCCGTGTGTCAGGCCTGTGACTGCAGGCAAGGACAGGCAATGGGCACTTGTGTGACAGAGCTGGCCTCCATAGCAGCATTTCCATCATACAAGGGGATCTCCTCAAGCCTTGTGCCACAGATGCCCCCCAGCCCTGGGGCTCAGCCCTCTCCACCCCCGAGGAGCTGCTGTGCCCTTCAGAGGGTCTGGGGCTGTGGGGTGAGTGCCCAGAGCTCTGCCGCACCCTGTGGTGGGCACTGCTGTGGGGCCATGCCAGACTGGGCTGTGCTGGGGAGAGGGCAGGGGAGGTGGGAAGAGTTTAGGGGGAGCTGGTCTGGTCTGGAAAGTGCCCAGGAGAGAAAAATACCAGGGTATAGGTTGCAGTGTGTGGCCACGCAGGGTGAGGACTCACACCGGGGTTTTGTCGTTCAGAGCCAGGGCTTGTGGAAATCATGAAAGACATGCAGGTGTAGGGGAGAGGAGGAGTCTGGTCTGTGCCTTTGGTGTGGACAGACTGCGAAGGTGGCTCAGGGCCTTTGTCACCCCCAGCATCTCTCATTGGCCATTTCCAGCACTTGCTGGTCACCCCGGGTTTACGGGTGAGTTTTGCTGTGAGGCTATCTCCAGCTTCCTGCTGGTCCAAGGGCTGGTTTGGGGGAACAGACAGCCCTGTCCAGCTTCTGTCCTTCTGAAGACCCTGGAGCAGAGCTATCTGCAAAATCCCATGTGGGACAAGGCTGCGGCAGGGCATGGGTCAGGTGCTGGGGAAGCTGCAAAAGTAGGAAGGTCATGGGGGAACCGTGATCTGAAGGCCATCTTTGGGATCACAATGGGGGGAAGGTCCCCACCCCTGACTCTCCCCTTTCCCATGCTGTGCCTGCACAGTGGGGCAGTGGGACTGTTTATGGGCAGTGGGGCTGGGCCAGCACAAGGACAGGGTGCTGACAGGGGCCATGAAGCAGCTGCCAGGAGGTGCCATCATGGACACTTGTTCTAAGAATTGTATACCAGAGGCTAATTACTGACAACTCATAGCTATTTTTGTCATGTAAAAAGACAAAAAAAAACTAAATAGCTTTAGTTCATCATCGAGAATACAAAAGAGTTCCCTTTCAGCACTGTCCTGTTACTGCTATTAGTGATAGTTCCACTAATTCCAAAAAGTCCTTGAGATCTATATTTTTCCTTGGCTCCAAACCTCAGGCTGCTCAGACGCAGAAAGCACTACCTCAAATCTCTGCAAACCAAATCTCTCCCACCTGCTCTCATCCATGCTCTTTTACCCCAGGATACTTCTAACCATCATGTCAGCACACTGCCTGGTCTCTTCTTTATCTGGGTGAAGTCAGGGTACTCCCTCATAAAGCCTTCCCTACAGGAGTCTTCTCTACCTGCTGATGCCACTTGTATCGCCTCACGCTATGTACAGCTCCATCTTCCTTCAGCAGAGCTCCATGGGATGGACAGTTTTCCTGCTCCTTTCATGAGAAAAGGTGACAAACAGGAGAGACTCCTTGCCAGGAAGCCAGAGCCTTGGGTGTTGCTCACTTGGTTCTTACTGGCACTTCATTCAGACTCTGTTGTAGTGGCTTTGGTGCTTTTCTGTGGCTATACTTCCTGCAGAGAAGATCTTAAAAAGACAATGATTTCATAAACAATGGTCATAAAGGCCCTGTTGTAGACAACAACGTTTGCCATGAGCTCTGGAGAGAGCCAGGAAGATAGTTACTAAGCACCAGGAATATGCAGGAATCTCAAGGCCTCTTGTGAAGAGAGAGCAGCTCTGAGCAGCACTGATTGCTTGGCAATGTGTAGGGCTCAGAGAGAGGGTCGAGAGATGTCAGTGAGAAACAAGGAGGTGGCTGATGGCTTTAGCAAATCCTGAAACCCTCTCTGAGGCCAGAAATGGAAAGCAGTGGATGTCTGTGGATGGGGAAGAGGACGAGGTGTGTCCTGGGAAGATGTCAGGAAGGAAGA
>NW_010972741.1:102580-102820 GCF_000737465.1 Haliaeetus leucocephalus | reverse complement strand
GATGCTCCGGGGTGGTACCAGTACTCCCACCAGGTACTCCGGGGTAGTACCCGTAACCCTAATCGGTACTCCAGGGTGGTACCAGTACCCGCAACCGGCGCTCCGGGCTAGTACCGGTACCACCACTTGGCACTCCGTGGTGGTACCACTACCCCCACCCAGTACTACAGGGTACAACTGCTGTCCCTACGGGCGCACGAGGTTATACCCGCCCTTTCTACCTGACCCTGCGTGTTAGGC
>NW_010972741.1:101005-102570 GCF_000737465.1 Haliaeetus leucocephalus | reverse complement strand
GTACAACTGCTGTCCCTACGGGCGCGCGGGGTTAGACTCGCCCTTACTACCTGACCCTCTGCATTAGGCCTGGCGTCCCTTCCCGACGCTCCGCGGTGGTACCTGTACCCGCAACCGGCGCTCCGGGCTAGTACCGGTACCACCACTTGGCACTCCGTGGTGGTACCAGTACCCCCACCCAGTACTACAGGGTACAACTGCTGTCCCTACGGGCGCGCGAGGTTAGACTCGCCCTTACTACCTGACCCGGCGCGTGAGGCCCGGTGTCCCTACCCGACTTTCCAGGATAGAACCTGTTGCCCCAACAGTACTATGGGGTTGCACCGGAAACCTTTGTGATGCGCCGGAGTTCACCTGTTGTCCCTACGGGCGCGCCCTCTTAGACCCGGCCTCCCTTCCTGAGCCCCCAGGGTAGGCCTGGTATGCCTACCTGGTGCACCTGCTTAAGCCTGGCATCCCTTCCCGACGCTCCGGGGTAGTACCGGTACCCCCACCTGGTGCTCCGGGGTACACCTGATGTCCCTACGGGCTTGCAGGGGTAGACCCGCCCTTTCTACCCATGTGGATGGGGTAGATCTGGCCTCCCTGCCTGACACTCTGGGGTAGACCTGGCCTCCCTACCCACGCGGGTGGGGTAGACTTGGCCTCCTGACCTGACCATCTGGGGGTAGGCCTCCCATCCCTACCTGATCCTGTGCAGTTAGTACCGGTACCCCTACTGGTACACCAGGGTACACCTGCTGTCCCAACGGGCGCGCAGGGGTAGACCCGCCCTCCCTACCTGAACCTCTGGGGTAGGCCTGGCATCCCTACCCATGCGGACTGGGTAGACTAGGCCTCCCGACCGGCAAGGACAGGGTAGACCTGGCCTCCCTACCCGTGCAGGCGGGATACACCTGGCCTCCCTACCTGATGCTCCAGGGTAGATCTGGCATCCCTACCTGCATGGACGGGGTAGACCAGGCCCCCCTAACTGCACGGGTGGGGTAGACCAGGCCTCCCTGCCCACACAGGCGGGGTAGACCTGGCCTCCCTACCCACGCGGACAGTGTAGACCAGGCCTCCCTACCTGACCCTCTGCAGTAGGCCTGGCGTCCCTGCCTGACCCTCTGGGGTAAACCTGGCCTCCCTAACTCATGCTCCGGGCTCAGACTGGCGTCTCTACCAGACGCTCCGGGGTATTACCGGTACCACCACTCGGCACTCCGGGGTGGTACCACTACCCCCACCCAGTACTACAGGGTACAACTGCTGTCCCTACCGGCGCGCGAGGGTAGACTCGCCCTTACTACCTGATGCTCAGGGGTAGGCCTGGCATCCCTACCTGATCCTGCGCGGTAGTACTGTACTACCCCCACCCAGTACTACAGGGTACACCTGCTGTGCCTACTAGTCCATGGGGTAAGACCCGTCCTCCCTACCTGACCCTCCTGGATAGGCCTGGTATCCCTACCTGATGCTCCGGGGTAGGCCTGGCCTCCCTACCGCCAAGGGCGGGGTAGATCTGGCCTCCCTACAGGCAAGGGCGGAGTAGATCTGGCCTCCCGAACGGTGCCGGTGGGGTA
>NW_010972741.1:95296-100941 GCF_000737465.1 Haliaeetus leucocephalus | reverse complement strand
TATGTTCATTCAGCGCTGGGTGGCACGGGGGGTAGTCCCACCAAAGTCGTGCGCACCCGACTCGGCAGTTCGCCTCAAGTTTATACAGTCAGGTATTACATATTCACAATACGCCTATACATATGCATGATCTATCCCTGCTTCATATTAAAATTAGCTCCGAGAGGTCATTTCCATAGTCTCCTCTCAACTGCGCCTGCGCAGGGCCTCTTTATGGTGGTCGTCTGGTGGTCGCAGAGATGAACATAGATGACTCCTCTTCGTCACCACTAATAACCTTTTTTCTTGCGCAGGCTCAGTGATTTCTTGGTATTCACCCAAGCCGCAAGACCAGTCTTAGCTGGCTCTTGGGGCCTGCTCCTGCTTCTTATCAAGGACTGTCTTTACCTCATTGGCTGGTTCTTGGGACCAGCTCTTCTTATCAGGGACTGTCTCTACCTCAGCTAATTTCAACAATGTAAGCACTAAACATCATCTTTCAACCCCCTTTATTATGTCTACTGAGATTCTTTTGACTCCCCTTGTCTCAGTCCCCCCTTTTCTAGAAAATAGTAAATTCTTCTACTATATTTAATCCTAGTACTTCTAATACATTGTTTCCCTATCTAGCATCCTCTCAAAGTATTTGTTGGTCTCAAGTTTTTGTCATAACTGATTCTTTTTCCATTCACTGTAAGAGTCTCCTGTACTCTTACAGCACAAAAGGCCACATCGAACCACTATGCAAAGGACCACAGACAAGAGAATGATGATTATTATAGTGACAAACAAATGCTTTAACCATGTCAAATTTGGCAACCAGGAGGTTAGTTTTTCTAATATGCCTGTCAAGCCCCAAGAAGTGTCATCTTGGGAAGCTTCATGTAGTATTTTAGTCTTTTCCCGTATCTCTTCAAGATCTGTTTCAATTCATTGGTTTTGATTGATATAGGTACAGCAAGTTTGGTTTATAACTACACATAAGCCCCCTTCTTTTGCTAAAAGCGTGTCCAATCTCATTCTATTTTGGAGTACTACTTTACTTAGGGATTGTATTTCCAGTTGCAGCCCTCGAATCGCATCAGTTGTAGCATTTTCTATAATCTCTAATGTAGCAGATATATTCACAATGGCTTTGTCCAATTCGCTTACCCTCACTAAAGAAGGGATTAACCATCGGACAAAACTATGGTACCCAGTACCTCGAATAATTAGTGGGTTTTCAGTCCGTTTTACACGGAGCCAAGGTGTTCTCAAAAACCCTCGGGGAGGTGAAGCTCCCTTGAATATACTGGTCTGAGGTGTGAGGTACCCCCGAACACAGTGTCCCTTCCAGTTCTGGGGTAAACTCTTTCTGGCCCTCCCATCCCCACAGAGCCACCAGTATCCGGGCCCTATGTTGCATCTTGGACCGAGATGCGACTCCCTTCTGTCTTGTCCTTGCCCCCTCTTTCCTGCCCCCCCGCTTTGGTTTCCGGATATAATAGAAACTGATACTTAAGTTTAGTCCAAGACGTTCTAATTTTCCTTTATCAAAAGTTCCCAGATTTTCTGCAAGGCTACAATTGTCCATGTCTCCCCAAATATTATCAGTAATATTTAAGCAACGGCCAGTAATTAAGATCTCTTTAGGGTTGGGCACTTCCAGATCAAAGTTGGGTCCCCGCTGGGTATTTCCCTTTCCATGAGGGCATGATCCATTCCTGTCTGGCCCGTCTTTAATAAGAGATGTCCAATTTGTGGTCGGGATTCCTAAAAAGGGGAGTTCCATGTTCCCCCGAGGAAGGGGATTGCATACCCAACAATCTGATAAATTTAGTACTTTCGAGATACTCTCTGTCATATTTAAATAAGTATTTTGATCCCAAGCCTGCCCCTTGGACAAGGTCCAACTCAGAAACATAACAATCAATGTCTCACAAATTTGAGCTTCAAAGGTCCTTTTTCTTGTGAAGTCCATTGTCCTTTGGGTGCCTTCTTCACCCTAGTGTGATGGATCCAGGCGTTCTGTTCCTTGATCTTAATCGCAGTGAAGGAGGTAAGTAGTACTTAAAATGGTCCTTCCCACTGCGGCTCCAGAGTTTTTTCTGTAAGAGACTTTATATACACATAATCTCCTGGTTGTATATTATGCACAGGCCCATCCAAACCTCTCCCTCGAGTCCCTACCACATGCTTCCTGATTTTATTAAGTTGCTTACCTAATGCCACCATGTAAGAAGTCATAATTTCATCCCCCGCTTGTACAGACACCCCTCTCTGTATCCCATAGGGTTGTCCATACAGGATTTCAAAGGGGCTCAGTCCTTCTTTCGCCCTTGGTCTTGTTCGTATACACAGAAGGGCTAAAGGGAGAGACTGAGGCCATGTCAAATTTGCTTCTTGTCCTAATTTCACAATTTGCTGTTTGATTAAGTGGTTCATTTTTTCCACTTGACCACTCGACTGGGGGTGATATGGAGTATGAAGCTGCCAATCTATACCCAAGTGGCGGCTAATTTGTTGTACTATTTTTGAGACAAAATGTGGTCCTCTGTCAGAGGACATGGTTGCTGGAACCCCAAAACATGGTATTATCTCTTGTACCAGTATTTTAGTTACCTCCCGAGCTTTAGCCGTTCTTGTTGGGAATGCTTCTGGCCAACCTGAAAAGGTATCAGTTAATACCAATAAATATCGATACCCCCCTTTTCTTGGAAGTTCTGTAAAATCAATTTGCCATTGTTGTCCAGGCCCATTGCCTTTTCCAATCTGGCCCATTTCCGGCTTGGGGGTATTCTTAGGATTAGTCTGGAGGCAAAGATCACACTGTTGTGTCACCTGTCTCACCGTGGTGTATAAATTTCTAGCCACAATTTCTCTTATCAAATGATTATACAGAGCCTCTGTTCCCCAATGCCTTTTCCTATGTTCCTTCTGAGCCAGATGCCACAGTAAGCAAGAGGGAATGATTAGTTTTCCCTGTGGGGTATGAGCCCTCCCCACTTCGTTATATGACCCTCCTAAATCTGTAATAAGCTTCTGATCTTCCTTGGTATATTCTGGCTTACCATCTAGGGAGATTTGCCTATCAGGAATTAAGGCCCCTTCTATTTTTACCTTTGTTTTGGCCACTTGTTTTGCCTCTCTGTCTACCAGCTCATTCCCTTTTTCCAAATCTGAGCTCACTTTCTGGTGTGCCTTAATATGCATAATTGCTACTTTCTTAGGGAGCTGGACAGCTTCCAGTAACTTAGAATTTCTTCTGCGTGTTTGATATTTTTCCCTTGAGAACTCAATAGTCCTCTCTCCTTCCAAATTGCTCCATGTGCGTGTACAACTCCAAAGGCATATTTTGAGTCTGTATAAATGTTCACAACTTTGCCCTGGGCCAATTCCAGGGCGCGGGTTAGAGCAATTATTTCTGCCTTCTGTGCGGAGGTGTTCATGGGCAAAGCCCCTGATTCTATTACCTCTTGGCTGGTGGTGACGGCGTATCCCGCATGTCGATTACCATTTAGGACGTAACTGCTTCCGTCTGTGAACCAAGTTTCCCCGTTTTCCATGGGGCTGTCTTTCAGGTCTGGGCGACTGGCGTATGTTGCTTCGATGGTTTCCAAACAGTCATGATGTACCGGTTCTCCTGCGTTCCCGCTGAGAAAAGAAGCTGGGTTGACAATGTTAGTGACTACAATCTCCACGTCATCCTGCTCTACCAATATAGCTTGATATCTCAGGAATCTTTGTGGAGAGAGCCAGTGTCCACCTTTTGCTTCCAGTACTGCTGATACTGTGTGAGACACCAGAACAGTCATTTTCTGGCCCAGAGTAGACTTTCGGGCTTGCTGTATATTCAGTATCGTGGCCGCAACCGCCCGCAGGCATCCAGGCCAACCTTTTGCAGTCGTGTCTAACTGCTTAAGAGAGGTAGGCAACTGCCCGTCGATATGGGCCCAGGTTTTGTGCTAATATTCCCAGGGCAATGCCCTGCTTCTCGTGGGAGTAAAGAAGAAACGGCTTACTCACATCTGGGAGTTCTAAGGCCGGGGCCGACATCAAAGCCTTTTTCAGTAGCTCAAAGGCTCGTTCGGTCTCCTTATTCCACTCAAGGTGTTTCTGCTCAGTGGCTGTCAATGCATACAGTGGTTTAACAAGCAATCCATAATTATAGATCCACAATCGGCACCACCCTGTCATTCCCAGAAAAGTCCGTAACTCTTTTACTGTCTGAGGTCTACGAGTTTGACATATTGCCTCTTTACGGGCCTGTCCCAAAGTTCTTTGTCCCGCACTAATTTCATAGCCCAAATAATTCACTTTGCGTTGCATTACCTGTGCCTTTTTCTTGGATACCCGGTACCCCTGGAGTCCCAGGAAATTCAACAGACTCACCGTCCATGTCATACAATCTTTCTCTGGTTTAGTGGCGATCAGGATATCATCCACATACTGCAACAGCTTCCCCTCCTCAGACGGGGCTTCCCAGGATTCTAAGTCTTTCGCAAGCTGATTGCCAAAAATGGTAGGACTGTTCTTGAATCCTTGTGGCAACACCGTCCAAGTGAGCTGGGTCTTTCGACCACTCTTGGGGTTTTCCCATTCAAATGCAAATAATTTTTGGCTGGCTTCATGGAGAGGGAGGCAAAAGAAAGCATCCTTCAAATCTAAAACAGTAAACCAAGTTAATTCAGGTGTTAATACGGTTAACAGGGTATATAGGTTCGCCACTACCAGGTAAAGATCTTCAGTTATCTTATTCACTGCCCATAAGACTTGGACCACCCGATATGACCCATCGGGCTTCCGAACAGGTAATATAGGGGTATTGAATTCAGACTCACACTCTTTTAGTAACCCCAACTGCAAAAATTTTTCTATCACCGGCTGAATTCCTTCTCTGTCTTCCTTTAGGGGATATTGTTTAATCCTTACCGGCTTTCAGCCTTCCTTGATCCTAACTTCAACAGGTGGAGCACTTTTCGCTCTTCCAGGTGCATCGGTAGCCCGTACCCCCGGGTACATTTGGTTTAAGATGTCCTCATTAATGCTTCCTTCTAGGGGGAGACTGGTTAAGGTTAGGCTCAATATTTGAATATATTGCTGATCTTTTACCTCCAGAGTAATTTCTCCCTTTTTGAATACAATTTTGGCTCCCAATTGTTCCAACAAGTCCCTTCCCAGAAGCGCCTTTGGGGAGTTGGGCATATATAAAAATTTATGAATGCCCCACTGTTTTCCTAATTTATATTCTAAAGGTTTACAAAAATATGCCTTTTCACTTTGGCCAGTCGCTCCTTTCACCATGACATAATCATTTCCCAGGGGCATCAAAGCCTGATTCAAAACCGAGTATGTTGCTCCTGTATCTACCAAAAATTCTACCTCTTGTTGTGTTTTCCCTAGCTTAATTATAACCAGTGGATCCGCTAGGGTAGATTCCCCAGGTTCCCGTCAGTCTCCCTTCACAGGGGCTACCGTACTTCCTGTTTGAGCCCTCTGATCCTCCTTGTTCCTTGGGCATTCCCTTTTCCAATGACCGAATTTCTTACACAAAGCGCATTGATCCTTGCCCAGTCGGGGCAAGTCTCGTCTAGGCCCTCTTCCTCTTTCTTCCTGAATAACAGCCATTAATTTCCTTTGCCCTTGCCTATATCCTTCTTCTCTGTTACTAAATACTCTCCATGCTT
>NW_010972741.1:90319-94860 GCF_000737465.1 Haliaeetus leucocephalus | reverse complement strand
GTTTCCTTCCCCTTCTCCCTTCCTGGAGAAGTTTCGTTTCCTGCTGGCGGGATGGGTGGGGGTGGGGGTGGGATATATTGCCACAATCCACCCCGTGACCACAGTCATGATTCAACTGGTTTCTCTGGAGTGGTGGTACAGTCACCTCTTGCCTCCAAAGTTAAAAGGGGGTGCAGTTTGGTGAGTTTGACGCTCCTTGTGGGTCATCGTTCCCTTTGGTCTAGAACTAAAGTGGAATATCGAACACAGGAATATTCAGTGTATGGACAGTTTAAAGGAGTATACTTAACCATTAGTATAGGCTTCACTACCAAGTATTTGATAGAACTTATTGCAATATAGATTACAGTAATCATAACTACAAGCATTATTAAAGATTAGAGAGGGCTGGTATCCCACCCCGTGAAAGAAAATCTGAACATATCAAAACTTTTCCCAACCACTTGGTCCCTGTGGCAGAAACAATTGCCTCCATGGAATTTCAGAGCGTAGTGTAGTACCATTCCAACTCCACCCTGTGATCCCATGGGTTAGTTGGAGGATATAGCTACATCTGGTGACCAACTATAATTGTTACATTGCTCTCATGTGAGGTTAAGGACTCGCGATATTAATGTTCATCATTTTGCCACGATATTATCATCCAGATCTTCACCATCCACGCCTGTCACTGTCATCACTGTCAGCAAAAGGACTGGAATGACTCGTTCCTTCATGGTCCTGTAAAAAAGCACAAACTAGGCCTTGGTCTTAAAACCGGGTCACAGGGTTAGAAGTCCGGTATTATCCACCAGGCACTGATGTAGTGAGTCTTTCCACTCCCATGAGATGGTCTCAGAAGACCAATGTAATCAACCTGCCACGTGCTCCAAAGAGCCTTGCCTTGTCTGATATGCTGGGCCGCAGCTTGGTTTGGGTGATTAGCTTTAAGCCTTATTCGGCATTGTGGGCGAGCTGTAAGAATTGCTTCACAGGTTTTCATAGACACTGGCCAACCCCGAGATCGGCATTCATAATAGAGATCTGCTTTCCCTGAGTGGCCTCGTTTGATATGCAACCATTCTGCTAGTATATCCCAATCTTCCTTCTCACTGGTGACCATCCTGATTTGGGCCAGGTGGTCCACCTGCTGATTCCATTTCGCAGCTGGGGTTCCATCCCGAGCATGTCCCTTCACCCATCCCACCTTTAAAGGTTGGGATCTCCCTACTGCCAGGAGCCGTTGCCAGTCCTCTGTCCTCCACACTTTCACATGACCTACTTCCCCCTTACTAGATTCCCACTGACATAGCCACTCTGTAGCACCCTTAAAGGTTGCGTAAGAGTCAGTATAGACGATGGTAGCACCATTCTCTATGGCCAGTAATAAAGCCCGTAGTTCTCCTACTTGTGCACTACCTTCACCCTCATCTTCGACTTTCTTCCCAGTACTAATCTCCAATGCCACTGCTTTATATTGCCATCTTGATCCCACTGGATGGGCAGATGCATCAGTGAACCACACTCCCTGCATATCGGAGCCTGCCACAAATTCAGGTGCCTCTTCAATCAGAGAAGGTTTATATGGTTAACCCAGCAAGGCTGGGTCAGGGTTTACAGGTTGCTGTAGTTTGAAAACCTTAACCAGACTCTCCTTTAGTGGGAGCAATTGGCTTATCCCTTCTAGGTATGCATACCATTTCCTAACTGTGGCCTTTTGGGCTGCTCCCTTGGGAGAAGGTGATCCATTAAGGATTGAGTTTAGGAAAGGAAAAGGGCCCTGTACTGTCACATCTTGTGAGGTACACAGCTTTTCAGCCTCTTTAACTGCTCTAGTAAGGGAGAGGACCCCCTTTTCCCAATCTGAATATCGTTGCTCAGTCTCTTTAAATGCAGTGGAAGAGAATAATAAAGGCCTGGCTGGTCCCTGTGGTCCCTTTTGAAACATGCCACAGTATGAGGCATGTTCAGCAAATCCCCATTCCACCCTTAATGGATCTTGTGGGTGCAATGGACCTAGTTTCTGATAAGCCTTAAGCTCATCTTTCAGAGTGTTAAGGGCTTCCGTATGTTACAAAGTCCAATCCCATTTCCTGTTTTTTCGAAGCAAGTCATACAGAGGGCGGGCAATCACTGAGAACCCGGGTATATGTTTTCTCCAGTAGCCCAAGGTACCTAGCAGCTGCTGTAATTCCATTTTATTACTTGGAGTCTGTCCCTTTCAATAGCTGATAGAGTGTCATCAGGTACCGCAACTGCCCCAGCTATCCACCATGCCCCTAGGAATTTGACTTCTTGTCCCGGACCTTGGCATTTAGAAGATGGAATGTCTAGCCCATTCTTGACTAACAGATTCCAGATGGCCTCAGCCACTTGCCCTACCTGTTCCTTGTTGTCCCCACCAAGTAGGTTATCATCTATATATTGATATATGTGGACACCTGGTGGTACCTCCACAGCATCAAGGAGCTTGGCTAAAGCATCATGAGTGATAGTGGGGGAGTGCTTGTATCCCTGGGGAAGTCAATTAAAGGTGTATTGGGTCCCTTCCCAAGTGAAGGCAAACTGGGGTTTGTCCTCTTCCCTTAGAGGAACCATAAAAAACATATCCTTGACATCTAAAACAGCCATCCATGGGTGGGCTGCAGCCTGTATTGCTGTTATCACTGAGGTGATACTTGGGATGGCAGAAGTTAATGGTGGGGTATTACTATTCAATCTTCTATAATCGTTAGTCGCCACCTTCTATCTGATTTACAGACTGGCCAAACAGGGGAATTGTAAGGAGAATGTGTGCGACTGATGATGTCTCTTTTCTCCAGGTCATTAATTACTTCTGAAATGCCCCGTTTGGCAGTGATTGGCAAGAGGTATTGAGAGACACGGGTTACTTTAGATTGCGGTAGTGCAGGAGCAACCTGCAATGTTCTCACATAAATAGCCTCTGCCTCCCTGCCCCCAAAGCTCCACACCCTACCATCGGGTAGATACCATTGTCTGCCTGCCAGCACATCAAATCCCAGTATATTTCCCTCATAGGGGTTTAAAGCCACCTCCACAGCTGTCATTCTTTTTTCCCTCAGTAGCCGAAGTTGGGTTCAAGCTATGGGGCATTTTTCTGTTGCCCCTGTTACTCCTCTAATGTTTATATCCTTTCTTGATGGCTTAAGTCCCAGGTCACTAGCTTGTTGTTCATTTAAAACACTAATTTGGGCTCCTGCATCGATTAAGAATTCCAAACTTATCTGTTTTGGGTCCACAGGAATGTATATATCAGGCTCTTTATTAGCAGAGCATTGGCAAGTATTTACCATGTGGATTGGGCGGCCTGAACCCCAAACCGCAGCTCCTAGTTTTTTAGCCCATCCAGTTCCTTTTGCAGTGCTGCGAAAGGGTCCCATTCCCTTCCCGTGGGGGCGGGGTTGCTGGCGCTTCCCTCTGTTCTCTAGCTTTCCCCTCCAGCAATTCCACCAACTTCCGGATGTCATCACCAGACTGCTCGTCCAGCAGGGCTTGGGGTGCCCCCAGTGCCAGTGCCTTCCGCCAGAGATCATTCATTTCCGGATCGTAATTCCGGTCTGCCCACCCATGAGATCGAGACCGCTCGGGGCGGGGTTTACAACTGGCTGCCCGGACCTTCCTGCCGCCCTCCGTGCCACCGCTCGGCTCCACCCATCCCATCTCACGCCCGTAAACTACTATGTTGTGCAGTACTTCCTCCCAAGTCATCACACGCGTGGCCGGCTCCTGGGGGTTCTGTCGGTTACGATCAGTGGCCCCCTGGATTGTTTCTCTGAGGGACTGGATGCGTATTTTTAAAGCGTCCAGCAGACCTCTAATAAGGGGTCTGAGGTGGCAGGGATCCACCAGTGCAGTCATCGGTATCCCTTGCTGCCCTCTATCATATATAGCCTGAACACAGGCGGCCTTTTGCACTCCCTCTGTTAACTCCGACAGTCCCTTTACCCGGATAGCAATAGGTTCTCCTCTCTCCCTCGGGTCCACACCCCCAGCCCAGTAAGCTACTCGGGACATTATTGACCAATCCCCCGGCGGTCCATCATTCAGAAATACTCCCGGTCCCCAGTAATTTCTTGCTTCATCATCACTCAACAGTATCCAATCCCTCCCCGTTAAAGAAACTCTCCACAAATACTCAGTTTTGGTTTCACCCGGCTTGCGCGAAAAATTAGCTTGCAACTCGCCGAGCTCAGGTCCCGACCAAGGGGCTGTGCAAACAGCGCTCCGGGGGCTCCCACCGTGCGGACCCGCATGCCCTTCTGTTTCAATAAGGGGCCACATGTCCCTTTCCTCCAATTGCACCTTCAGATAGTCTATTTCCCCTTGCCTTTTTCGGTTCTGTGCTTGAATCCGGCAGGCGCCCGAGAGGGCACACACGGTGCCTTTGCTGTCTCAGCAAGTACCGCGGCATAGTTCTACTCTCTCCACGACCGCTGCCAGGTCGGACCACTTCTCCTTCGCCCATTCCAGACCTGGGGGAGAAGGGCTGCAGCCGTGCCTCCGTAATAATTCCTCTATTAACATCATCCTGCCGACTACGC
>NW_010972741.1:85862-89799 GCF_000737465.1 Haliaeetus leucocephalus | reverse complement strand
CCATGCATGGGGAGGGCACCCAGAAGGGCTTCTCTAAATGTGTTGTCAGCACAAGGACGGCAACCGAGGGAACCCTGGTCCCAGTGGCCAGTGGGGCACGGGGATGGAGTGACAAAGCCAGTGTAAATACAGCAATTCCTCAGAACCAAGATTCTCCCTTGAGAGTCCTGCCACAGAGCAGGACTGTGACCGAGCTACCAGAGCACTCAGGGCTTACACCAAGCCAGGGCTCAGAAGGAGAGTGTGGGAGTGGAAAGAGAGCAGCTCTGGGAAGACCAAGCACTGGTGCTGCCTGGCAGTGCTGCTGTGCTGAGACTCTTTTCCCCTTCCCCTCTGCACAAAGTCAACACCCTGCAGCTTCACCAAGATCTCAGAGGAAGGATCTCAGGCAAACAAGTCGCTGCAGGGTCCTTTATTGTGTTGAAATACACAGAGAGCACTGCGCCTCATTTATACAGCCTCGGGGTCATATTGTACAGGTAGACAGTGAATTAGAAGTGGGATGAATCATAAAATTTCATTGTGAACATTATCACTAGAAAAATAAAGAAAACACCACTGCCACCACAAAGAAGAATCAGAGAAGACAGGCTGAGCCTGTAATGAGTTACATTATGAATGCTCTGCAGAAGAAAACAGACAGTTAATTGCTTCTGAAGAGCACCTGTTCATCATTTTCCTCAGGGCATCCTTGAGCTCCTGGTTCCTCATGCTGTAGAGGAGGGGGTTCACTGCTGGAGGCACCACCGAGTACAGAACTGCCACCACCAGATCTAGAACTGGGGAGGAGATGGAGGGGGGCTTCAGGTAGGCAAACACTGCAGTGCTGACAAACAGGGAGACCACGGCCAGGTGAGGGAGGCACGTGGAAAAGGCTTTGTGGCGTCCCTGCTCAGAGGGGATCCTCAGCACGGCCCTGAAGATCTGCACATAGGAGAAAACAATGAAAACAAAACAACCAAATGCTAAACAGGCACTAAGCACAAGAAGGCCAACTTCCCTGAGGTAGGAGCGTGAGCAGGAGAGCTTGAGGATCTGGGGGATTTCACAGAAGAACTGGCCCACAACATTGCCTTGGCAGAGTGGTAGTGAAAATGTATTGGCCGTGTGCAGCACAGCATTGAGAAACCCACTGGCCCAGGCAGCTGCTGCCATGTGGACACAAGCTCTGCTGCCCAGGAGGGTCCCGTAGTGCAGGGGTTGGCAGATGGCAATGTAGCGGTCGTAGGCCATGATGGTGAGGACACAATACTCTGCTACTACCAAGAAGGCAAAGAAAAAGACCTGTGCAGCACATCCCCAGTAGGAGATGGCCCTGCTGTCCCACAGGGAATTGGACACGGACTTTGGAACAGTGGTGGAGATGAAGCCCAGGTCAAGCAGGGAGAGGTTGAGGAGGAAGAAGTACATGGGGGTGTGGAGGTGGTGGTCGCAGGCTACAGCGGTGATGATGAGGCCATTGGCCAGGAGGGCAGCCAGGTAGATGCCCAGGAAGAGCCAGAAGTGCAAGAGCTGCAGCTGTCGCGTGTCTGCAAATGGCAGGAGGAGGAACTCAGTGATGGAGCTGCTGTTGGACATTAGCTTCCTCTGGGCATGGGGCACTGTCCAAGAGGGTAAAGCCAGTGACAAGTTAGAAGAAAATTCTTTGAGCTAAACCCAATGTGTTTCTCATAGAAACCCCACCAAAGCTGCCTCTCGTATTTCAGAAAGACCTTTGGCAGGTCCCTTTCATGAGCTGTGCTTGGTGCTGGCTGAGGGTGCCACTGGGAGCAGCGGGCTCTGCTGTGGGCTACAGGGGAGTCAGTCCTGCCCTACAGCAAGAGGTAAATAGGAACATGGGGTAATCTTAGTTTACATCCACTTGTCATGTCAAATAGCTTTTCAGCATTGTCACTGCCAATGCAACCAAAACTGGGGATTTTGTTTTGAGTATTTGTTCTGGTTTCCACACGCCAATTAAGGAGTGCTTTTGGCAGGGAAAGAAGTGAAAGTCCTAAAGATGGAGTGTCCTGAAAGGAGAGTTTTGTCATTTGTATCACTGGGAGCCTGGGGATTAGGAGGGGATTGGGATATTTTACTCACATGGACAAATCTCTGAAATGCACCCAAATCCCCCCTCCCCATTCCTCTCCAGTGACAAGAACAAGAGGAGCAGGGACAGGAGGACAAAAATGGATAAACACTACAGACCTGCTGCCAATGGAGGCAGGACAGGGACAGATGGTAGGGCATTTGATAATTTCTTCTCTTCAGGGCTGAGGCCACTGAGAAGGTGACTGAGTCCCCATGGCCGTAAGGGCAGAGGATCTGCTGGGTGGGAGAAAAGACCAAGGGTTTTCTCCACTGATGGCAGGGAGGTGCCTGAATCCCCCCTCCCATGGCATTTCTGGGAGCAGCTCCCTCCTCTCACTCCCTGCCCCTGTCTCTGCTGCCTGGAGCTGTCCCTGTCAGCAGCTGCTTCTCTGTCCCCTTGTCTCCTCCCTGTCCCTGCTCACAGAACCATTCCCACCCGCTGTGTGCTCAGCTCTGCCCTGCAGACCCCTCCTGGCAGCCGGGCACTGCCCAGGGGCATCTCTGTGTGTGCAGGGGCTAAGGAGCACCTCAGACAAGTGCTAAGGACAACTGGGGTCTCGGTGCCTTCTCCAGAGGGGACAAATAAATTTTAATGTCACACTGCCCACCCACCCACCAGGAGGATAAAAGTTCAAAGCAAAGACTCCTTACCTTTCAGGAAAATACTGCCTTGATGTTCTTCTTGAAAGTCCCCTTGGAAATGCCCAGGGCTAAGCTGGAGCTCTGAGCAAACCTGACCCATGCAGCAGCCTCTCGACAGCAGAAGCACCCTGCTCTGCCCTTCCAGGGGTCATTTCTTTCATGCACTCCTTCTGCCCACACTGTCATGGGGAGTTCCCTGCGCAGGCTGAGTGCTGACCCTGGCAGGCAGCAAAGTCCCTGCTCCATCACTCAGCCCCTGAAACACCAGGACCCTGCTCTGAAGGACAGCCCTGGGCACCCCTGCATGCACACCCGGCTTCACAGCCCTGCAGCTGGTGCCAGGAGAAGGCAGCCCTCATGCCCTGTCCCTCTGACAGGGCAGCAGGGAAGCCCTGCTCTGGAGCACACCCTTCTCCTCTACACCAGAGAAATGAAGCCAGTCCTCCTGCCAGATCCCATACACTGTCAGATGTGCCAGTGTTTGGAGATCCCTGCAGGAACTGAAGCTCTATTGCCCTGCACCCACCCCACAGACTTACCATGCAGAGGGCTGTGAAGATTTCTCCCGCAGTGAGCTCTCAGCATCCTCCCACTCCACACTGCCTTTAAGCTCTCTCTGCCTTGCAGGTCTCCTCTCGATGCCTGCAGGCAGTGCCCCCAGCCCTGCTCCTGGGCAGAGCTGTCTCTCTGCAGCGCTGCCCGCTTGCCATGAGCTCCCTCTGTCCCAGGAGCCCAGCCCAGCTCAGCAGCAGAGGACCAGCCCAAGGCAGCACTTGCTCTGCCCCCTCTGGGCTCCCTCCAGCTGTCCCTGGGCCTCCAGGGGAACCTGCTGGGAAACAGGCTGAAGCAATCACGGATGTTCCCTCCCGCACCTGGGGAGAGACACTGCTTTCCAGCAGGGTCATTGCTCTGCTGAGAGACAGACTTAGGTCCAAGAATCCACTTGTCTGAGAATCATAGAATCTTTTCAGTTGGAAAAGACCCTTAAGATCACCACGTCCAACCGTGAACGAAACACTAGCAAGTCCACCAGTACACAGTGTCCCTAAACACAGTGTGTTTTAAATACCTCCAAGGAGGGTGACTCAACCCCTTCCCTGGGCAGCCTCTTTCTTCTGCCATCATTGGGCAGGACACGCAGACAGTGACAGGCAGGGATCTCCTTTAGCCCTGCTGAGGGAAGGGAGCCAGCTGAGTCCATGGAGGCATCTCATGCTGGGAT
>NW_010972741.1:83787-85852 GCF_000737465.1 Haliaeetus leucocephalus | reverse complement strand
TCACTGCCCTTTGGTGTCTGAGACCCCACTGTTTCATGGTCATGACAGCCAAGGCTGACACTGGTGATCACATCCTGACCAGCTTGTCCTTGTGGGCCAGGGTCAGGTCCAGGTGAGCATCAGCCTTGTTGGCCCACCTAGCAGCTCTGTGAAGAAGTTGTCCCAAGATCCTTCAGGCTGTTGGCACCCTGTTGCTTTGCCTGGCCAGTGAATGCCAGGGCACTGCCAGTCCCCCATAGGCACCTGACCATTAACATGGAGACTTCCTTGGCTGCTGACAAAAGACCTTTTCTGTTTCCTCTCCCATCATCAAGTAGTTTGTAACTGCCAGCACAATGTCACTCTTACTGACTCCTCTGATCCTCAGTGACAAAAGCTAACCCAACCTGTTGCCCGTCACGTGGAGGACCTCCATAACTCCAAGCTTCCCATTCATACAGGGGGCTTCCACCCTCCTCATTCTTCTACATCCATGCTACACGACCTGGGGTTCCAGCCATCTAAAGGGACATAAGATTATCTGTACAATTCTCTCCTTATAGCCCTAGACCTAAGGAAGAGCATTTTAAATGATGCCTCACAGAGTCTGAGTGCCTTCCTTACTGGGATCACAACAGATCAACACTTCCTGGTGAAAGACAATCTCTCAGTACCCTTTATTGCAGCCCCTCTGGTCCCATGGACTGGTAAGGGTGTGGTTTGCTAGGTAAGCCCTGGCGTGATCCTCATCCACCACTGGTTGTTCCCCTTTCCCTTCCAGTGTCCTGCCTCAAAGCACAAAGGCCTGGGAGACCTTGCTGGCGGTAACTGAGGCAAAGATGACATAGGCAATCTCAGATCTGTCTACTCCTATTATCAATTAATTTAATAGTGGTCCTGTAGTATCTGTCTTTCTTCTTTAACTGTTCCTGACGTAGCAACAGCTCATCTTGGTGCCCTTGAATTGCCTTTTGAGTTTCAGCTGAGTTTTGATATGAACCATGGCTGTGCTTGGAGGATGCTGTCTTTGAAGGCAAGATGTACCCAGGAACACTGGTAAATGGCTTGGGCTGTTCCTTGGTTGGATATTCAAGGAAGTGAGAAAGGACCCAGGTGTGATGTATTTTGTGATCACGAAATGCCTGCAGCTAATGGGTAGAAGAAGGGACAGAATTTGCCTCTCTGATGGCATGTGATGACTGGTGCCTCTGACTGATGGCAACTGTCAATGGCACAAAGGCACCAAATCATATTTACCGAGATGCCACCTGGGGGAACTGTCACACACCCTCCCTGAAGGAGAATTGCTTTTTCGTATAGGCCCTGTGATTCCCAAGCCAGCCCTGGCATCTCCTGTAGCTTTGTGGGCCTAGATCTGAACACCGAATTGAGTAGATGCTCTGAATTTTGTAACCCAAGGTGGGGCTGAACATGAGACAACTGCCAATATAGTCAGTCAACATCTTGTAAATCCAACAGATGGAGAAAAGGAAGAGAGAGACTGAGCTCTCCCTATGGCACATGACTCCATTCCATTGGAGGAATACCTCTGTAGGCCACCCTGAACATCATGAGGAGGGACAGGTTCCATTCCCCTTAATTTGGGCATCAGCTGTCATTTCAGTTGGCCAAAGGCAATTACCAGGAGCCACCAAGAAGAGGCACTCAGATGTTGTCCTGTCTCTATATCTGCCTGCACATATCTTGGATCTGTATCTATTACCTGCACACCTCTTTGACCACCTCTGGCACCTCCAATGTCACCAGACATTTGCATCTGAACACCTCACTGCCAGCATCCCTCTCCATTGATGAGCAAGGGAGCTGAGATGAGGAGCTCACATGCAGGTGCTTATTCGGTGCACGCCTGAACTGAGGCAAGAGGAATCCCACCTCCTGAGGGTTTGTGGCAGGCATGGGAGGGAGCTGAGTCCCCTTCCAGCCCCAGGACTACAGACCCAGCATGAGGTGCCTCCATGGACTCAGCTGGCTCCCTTTCCCTCAGCAGGGCTAAAGGAGATCCCTGCCTGTCACTGTCTGCGTGTCCTGCCCAATGATGGCAGAAGAAAGAGGCTGCCCAGGGAAG
>NW_010972741.1:83237-83697 GCF_000737465.1 Haliaeetus leucocephalus | reverse complement strand
GAGGGTCAGGTAGGGAGGCCGGGTCTACCCACACACGCCCGTAGTGTTAGCAGGTGTATGCTTCAGCGCCAGTAGAGGTACCGGTACTACCCCGGAGCGTCGGGAAGGGACGCCAGGCTTAAGCAGGTGCAGCAGGTAGGGAGGCCTGGTCTAGCCCGGAGCGCCGGTTGCGGGTACAGGTACCACCCTGGAGTACCGATTAGGGTTACGGGTACTACCCGGAGAATTGAGTGGGGGTACCGGTACTACCCCGGAGCCTCGGGAAGGGACGCCAGGCCTACCCCGGAGCATCAGGTAGGGATACCAGGCCTACCCTGGAGGGTCTGGAAGGGAGGCCGGGTGTAACCCCGCTCGCCCGTAGGGACAGCAGTTGTACCCTGGAGAATTGAGTGGGGGTACCGGTACTACCCCGGAGGGTCAGGTAGGGACGCCAGGCCTACGCCGGAGCATCAGGTAGGGA
>NW_010972741.1:81216-82004 GCF_000737465.1 Haliaeetus leucocephalus | reverse complement strand
TAGAGGGGTCCTGCAGTGTCCCAGCAGTGCCCCTGGCGATCCTGGTGTCCCCAGGGGGGGTCCCTGGTATCCATAGAGGGGTCCTGCAGTGTCCCAGCAGTGTCCCTGGGGATCCTGGTGTCCCCGGGGGGGTCCCTGGTATCCCTAGGGAGGTCCTGCAGCATCCCAGTAGTGTCCCCAGACAGTTCCTTGTGCCCCACTGGTGTTCTTGGAGGGGGTTCCTGGTGTCCCTAGGGAGTCCTTAATGTCCCAATGGTGTCCTTAATGTCCCCAGGGGGGTCCCTGGTATTCCTAGGAAGTCCTACAGCGTCCCAGTGGGTGTTCTAGATAGTTCCTTATGTCTTACTGGTGTCCTTGGGGTGTCGCTACAGTGTCCCCAGCGTTTCTTTGCCGGCCCTGGGGAGGTCCCCTATGTCCCTAAGAGTGTCCCCAGTGTTTCCAGGGATGTCCCCGATGTCCCCGTGCCGTCTCCCTTGCCCCCGAGGGGGTCCCCAGTGTCCAAATGCTGTCCCTATGGGGATCCCCAGAGGGTCCCCAGCGCCCCTATGGGGGTCCCCAATGTCCCAGTAGCATCCCCTGTGGGAGATTGCTGGCGTCCCTAGGGAGATCCTCAATGTCTTCGGGGGCGTCCCCCCCGTCCCCTTACTTGTGACACCTCCGTCCCCCCCCAGGTTCGGTGGGTCTCTGCGTGGGACGCCGGTGGCGGGGGCGGCCTCGTGGCCGTCCCCGTGGGTGCCGCTGGTGGGGGCCTTGTTGTCGGCGGCGGGGGCCGGGCTGCAGGCGCTGCT
>NW_010972741.1:79989-81043 GCF_000737465.1 Haliaeetus leucocephalus | reverse complement strand
CCGCAGGCGCTGGGTCGGGGTCGGCTCTGGCCGCTGGCGGCGACGGCGGCGGTGGCCGAGCTGGGCGTCCTTCTCGGTTCCCTCGACCTGCTGGCGCCCGTCCTCTCCGTGTGCGGTGACAAGCCCTGACGTTGCAGCTTCCGAGAGCTGGGGCGACAGCGTCAACGCGGTGACGGCATTCTCCTTCCCCCCGCCCCCTTTTTCATCACAGGTTTTGGCTGACGTCTTACCTGGGGCTCAACCTGGCCTGCGCCCTCCAGGGGCTGTTGCCCACCCCCGGCTGGAGCCCCCGTTGCCGCCTCTACCACTGGTAAGACCCCCGGGACCCCCCTCCGCTCCGCAGCCTGCCCCAACCCGGACACCGGGGTCCCCCTGGGGATGCTGGGGTGTCCCCCCCCAGATGCTGGGGGTCCCCGCCATCTGACACCAGGGTCCCGTGCAGGGGGGTGTCGCTGGCGGGAGCGGGGCTGTGCCTGGGGCTGATGCTGGTGACCTGCTGGTACTGCGCTCTCCTGGCTTTGGGTATCGGCGCCACCGCCTACAAGTACCTGGAGTACCGCGGGTGAGCGGGGGGGTCCCCACACCCACCCTGGTGGGTCGGGGTCCCTTTTCGGACGCCGGGGTGCCCTAGCGCTGTTTCTCGTCTCCCTTGCAGGGCGCAGAGCGAGTGGGGGGAAGGACTGCGGGGTCTCTCCCTCAGCGCTGCCCGCTTCGCCCTCCTGCGCCTGGAAGACGGGCAGCCCCCCGCACCCAGCTGGAGGTGAGCACCCCACGTTTGGCGGAGCCCCCCCACTTTGGATGCTGGGGTCCCAGATGCGTGCCGCTTTCCTTGCCTTCGCAGGCCGCAGCTGCTGGTGCTGCTGAAGCTGGACGAGGAGCTGCGGGCGACGCAGCCCCAGTTGCTGGCCCTGGCTGCCCAGCTGCAGGCGGGGAAGGGGCTGACGGTCGTCGGCTCCGTCATCCCCGGGGACCTGCCCCAGGACCAGCCTCGCGCCCGCGCCGCCGAGCAGGTCAGCATCCCCCCCGTGGGGGGGTGGTCCCTGTGGGGCTGGGT
>NW_010972741.1:79113-79979 GCF_000737465.1 Haliaeetus leucocephalus | reverse complement strand
GGGTCAGGGTCCCTATGGAGCTGGGTCCCTATGGGTCAGGGTCCCTATGGAGCTGGGTCGTTACGGGTCAGGGTCCCTATGGAGCTGAGTCCTTATGGGTCAGGGTCTCTATGGAGCCGAGTCCCTATGGGTCAGGGTCCCTATGGAGCCGGGTCCCTATGGGTCAGGGTCCCTATGGAGCCGGGTCCCTATGGGTCAGGGTCCCTATGGAGCCGGGTCCCTATGGGTCAGGGTCCCTATGGAGCCGGGTCCCTATGGGTCAGGGTCCCTATGGAGCCGGGTCCCTATGGGTCAGGGTCCCTATGGAGCCGGGTCCCTATGGGTCAGGGTCCCTATGGAGCCGGGTCCCTATGGGTCAGGGTCCCTATGGAGCCGGGTCCCTATGGGTCAGGGTCCCTATGGAGCCGGGTCCCTATGGGTCAGGGTCCCTATGGAGCCGGTTTTCTGTGGGTGTGGGTCTCTACGGATCATGGTCCCTATGGAGCTGGGTCCTTATGGATCAGGATTCCTGTGGAGCTGGGTCCTTATGGATCAGGATTCCTGTGGAGCTGGGTCCTTATGGGTCAGGGTTCCTACGGAGCTGGGTCCCTATGGGTCAGGGTCCCTATGGAGCTGGGTCCCTATGGAGCTGGGTGCCTGTCCCTATGGGTCAGGGTCCCTATGAAGCTAGGTTCTTATGGATCAGGATTCCTATGGATCAGCATCCCTACGGAGCCGCTTTTTTGTGGTTTTTTTCTGGGTCGCAGTCCCTACAGAGCTGGATCCCTACAGAACCGCATCCCTATGGGTCAGGGCCCCATCCGTTTAGATCCCTGTGGGCTGGGGTCCCGAGGGTGGGGGGGGGTCCCTATAAGATTTGTCTCCCC
>NW_010972741.1:75843-76928 GCF_000737465.1 Haliaeetus leucocephalus | reverse complement strand
TGGGTCAGCCGTGGGTCAGGCCCTTGACGTGGGTCAGACCTGGAGTTCCTGGAGGTGCTGACCGAGGGGCTGGGGCCGGTGCTGCTGGTGCGGGGGGGCGACGGGGACCCCCCCGGCCCCTGAGTGCACCAGTACGGCCCAGTACCGCCTGCCACCGGCCCAGTATGGGCCCAGCGCTCCCAGTACGATGCCAGCCTGAGCTGCAGCTCTTCAAGCACGTTCCCGGTACGGGCCCCGACGCTCCCAGTACGATGCCGGGCTGGGTCATAGCTGTCCGAGTACGATCCCAGTATGGGACCAAATGCTCCCAGTATAGCACTTGTGCTTCCAGTACAATGCCAGTCTGGGTCACAGCTCTCCAAACACGATCCCAGTATGGGCTCAGTGCTCCCAGTATGATGCCAGCCTGAGCCACAGCTCTTCCAGCACGATCCTAGTGTGGGCTGCCACACTCCCAGTATGGGCCCGGTGCTTCCAGTATAGCACCAGTGCTCTCAAGTACGATGCCAGCCTGAGCCGCAGCTGTCTGAGTCAGATCCCAGTATGGACCCCAGCGCTCCCAGTATAGCACCAGTGCTCCCAATATGATGCCAGCCTGAGCTACAGTTAAAGTAAGATCCCAGTGTGAGCCCCAATGTTCCCAATAGGAGCTCCAGTGTTTCCAGTATGGGCCCAGTGTTCTCACTAGAATGCTAGCCTGGGCTGCAGCTGCCCGAGTACAATCCCAGTATGGGCCCAGTGCTCCCAGTATAGGCCCCAAGGCTCCCAGCGCACCTCCAGTGCAGTCACAGTGGTCCCAGTATGGGTCCCAGCGCTCCCAGTAGGGCCCTGGTGCTCCCAGCGCACGTCACCAATAAACGGTTTCCACTCCACTCCGTCCTGCCGCCTCCTTGGGCTGAGTCCCAAAACCCCCGGGATTCCCCCCAAAATGCCATCAACAGCCCGCCAGAGCCTTTATTGATTTTGGGGGGGGTGGGCACCCCTGCGGGTCACAGGATCGGGCCCCCTCCCTGGTGAGGTGGGGGGGGGACGACACCCCGGCGTCTGGGCATTCTTGGGGGTGCTGAGAAATTGGGGGGGGGGCA
>NW_010972741.1:72908-75260 GCF_000737465.1 Haliaeetus leucocephalus | reverse complement strand
GTGAGAATTGGCCAGGGGAGGGAGTTTGCCGCCACGTCAAACCCCGCGGCGGTTTGTGCCGTGGACGCGGCGGCCGAGATGCCTCGAAGGTGCCGCGACCCACGCTTCCACCCGCGGTAGGACGCGTGCCGCCGTGTCCCCAGGTCGCTTCTCTCCTGTCCTGGGCGACCACCACGATGGGTGAAGCCGGAGCCACGGGGGCCGGCTGACGGTGGTAGACGTTTGACGGACGATTTACGGACGTCGGAAAGATGATTTTTGGCAGCTGAAGGGACCGAGGGCTGCGTAGCTGTCGCAGGACGGGCAGGAGGCGGTGGCTGGTGGCGTGGCGCCGAGCAGGACCCCCGCCGCGGTGGGCTGCGGTGGTCCCGGCTTTGGCTGGGCTGGTCCTCACAGCCGGTGCGTGCGTGGGGTCGGTGGCCGCAGAAGGTCTCCAGGTCTCTCCCTGCCTCTGTCTCCCTCTCCACCTGCCCACCTATCCGTCCGGTTCCCCAAACCTTTTCCTCTCCCGCTAGCGCTGCCCTGTACCCCATCACCATCGACATTTTTCCTACATTGCCTCTATCTGGCACCACACCCATATTTTTAAATTTTTTTCCTGGGTTTAATTTTATCCTGTCCCGGCTCTCTCCTCCACCTCTTGTGGCATCCCTCCTCCGTCCTGCGGCACTGAACCTCAAGCTGCTGGCTGATGTCTCCTGTCCCTGGGCGAATAAACATTTCTCTGTCCCTCTGTGTCCCTGGGCGAATAAACATTTCTCTGTCCCTCTGTGCCCCTGGGTGGGTCTGGGGTCCCTGGGCAGGGTCTGGGCTGGGGTGAGGAGCTGTGGGGTGGGCTGGGGCAGCTCCAGGTGCAGCTGGTGAGGTTTCTGTTCCAGAGGGAGCTCCTGTGGGAAGCCTCCTGGGAGAGGAGTATGAAGGCACCCGCTGCCCGCTCCCGGGTCGGACAGCCGGCACTGCGGAGGAGGAAGGAGCAGAGGCGGAGAGAGGACCCTCGGGGCGGCCAGGGTCTCCTGCTGACACCAGGAGCTGCGGTGAGTTGCGCGTCCGGGGCCCGGCGCTGTCGTGCTTCTCCAAATCTCTGCCTGTCCCTGCCTCCATCTCCCTTTCGGGCTGTCCTGCTCCCCGGAGGAGAGCAACTCCCGCCGACGCTGCCCTGTACCTCGTCGCCTTCGACGTTTCCTTTCTGTGCCTCTCCCTTTCTGGCTCCCCATCCGCTGTTATTTCATTCTTCCCACGCTGCCTTCTTCCCCGTTGCTGGTGAAAATTCTCTGTTTTCAGCGACTCCTTCTGCTCTACACCCCATCGCTCTTCCAAGGTGCTTTCCCCTGAGGCTGTCTATCCGTCTCTCTCTCCTGATATTTTTCTTCCCCATGTGGCCAGTACCCCCTTGCTTTCTGAATTTTCTATCTCTGTCTACATTTATCCAGTTCCCTCTCTGTTTATTTCTTTCTGCCTGTCCTCTACTTCATCACTTCTTAACTTTTGTTTCCGTGTCTTTGTTTGTTTAGTTAGCTGAACCTATTTCTTATTTTTTTTCCTCCCTGTTCTCAATCCCGTCACTTTTAAAGTTTTCTTACTGTCAACTTTTATCCAGTTTGCTCTCCCTACTTTTGAATTTTTCCTCTCTGTTCTTCTATGCTGTCACTTTTACATTTTCTTTCGATGTCTCTGTTGATTTAGTTTGTTGCCCCTGTTTTTTATTTTGTCTCTCTTCTTACTCCTTCCACTTCTGAAATTTTATTTCTCCTTTTATCAAGCTCCCTATCACTTTAACATTCTTTCCTGTCTGTTCCTTACCCTGTTGCTTTTAAAACTTTCTTTCCATTCTCCTCTCTTTCTCCCTGAATCCTTTTCGTTACATTTTTTCTTGTCTTTCCCTAATGCCATTGCTTATGAATTTTTCTGTCAACTTTTATCCAGTTTGCTGTCTACACTTTTTATTTTTTCTGTTTTTTTACCCTGTTGCTTTTAAAGGTTTTTCTGTCTTAGTTTGCTGTTGCTATTTCTTAATTTCTCCTTATTTCCTTAACCCCCAGCCTGCTGCCATGCAGGAGAGCTCAACAGGCTCTGGGCTGTCCACTATTTATGGAGTAAGATGATTGACTTATAGTCATATTTGCGTACCAGCCGTATTTCGGTTGGTGTGTGCTCGACTAGCCCTCGGCTATTGTGGTGTTATCTGTCTCCCCTGAATCCACTTTCAGCCGGACGCAGCCATCATGACCAGACACATCCATCACGACCCCCACTGGTGGTTATCACTTGAGCAGGATTATGGGAAATAAAGGTTAGGTTGGGAGGTGGGGAGCACACTGTCACAAACACCTCTGGGGATGGTGACTCCACCAC
>NW_010972741.1:71806-72457 GCF_000737465.1 Haliaeetus leucocephalus | reverse complement strand
AGCCAGGATGCTGCTGGCCTTCTGTTAAAGGATTTTCAAACATGGGTTTCTCTAGGTTTGCTTTATTAACGACTCAGAGTCGGGCCACCACTACAGTGAATGGCAAAAGATAGCTCACTATATATATACGGTTTTACAAAACAATACGTAATTGATGATTTGTCAAAAGAAGCTCTAGGCGTTCTTCCACGAACTCTCACTTCTCTATTCTCCAGTGCTTTCAAAAGTCTAATACATTTTCCTGTCTCAACTGATTCTTATTGTCTTTTCCTGGTTCTTCTGAAGTGAGTGTCGTAGGCAGAAGGTCTTGGGTCACCACAACCACTTATCTTCTTACACATCAAAGATCACCTTTGCATTTCTGAAAATCACTCGGGCTGTCCTGTTAATTTATCTTGTTCTAAAGTGAATCACTTACTCCCACGTCTTAGGTCTGAGATGTATGATCCTTCTTCTGTTGATTCAGCTTGACTGGGTTTTAAGCCAGCCATGGAGGGGGAGACATATAGGAGAATTAAGCAGCTTATGCATGTTGTTTTATAAGCACCTGCATTCTATTAATCATATCTAAACCAATTTCTAATCATTAATTATATGTCTAATAGGAATAGTCTTAGAAACAGTAAGGCTTAAAGCCTAGTTCCTTTTACA
>NW_010972741.1:67551-71796 GCF_000737465.1 Haliaeetus leucocephalus | reverse complement strand
TATGATCCTTCTTCTGTTGATGCGGCTGCTGGCTCAGCGAGATTGCCTTGCTTCGCTGCGCTTTGCGTTTTGTGTTTTATTGGTCTGTATTTGGTTTTTTCTTGGGTTGTTTTGGTCTGTACTTGTATTGGCTGTCACGTGAGGCTGTCTCGCCTTGTATTGGTTTGTGTTCTACCGCTCTGTACTGGTATTGACCGCAATCTGAGAGTCTCTTGCATTGGCCCTGCCTTGTGTTTTGTCTGGTACGGCAGCGCCCCGAGTTGTTTTGCCTTGACTGCGATAAGAGTACCACCTTGTACGGCATTATATTGGTGTGTGAATTGCATGGCTCCATGTTTGTGTGTGTATTGTATGGCACGGCAGAGACAGCACGGGGGGTTAAATGACTTTGGGTTCTTTGCATGCGAGGAGTCGAGTGGATTGCAATTGGACTGTGAGCTAGCATAGGGTAAGGCAGTACCTGGGCAATGGTGTTCATACTGTTTACGTGGACACTTTGTGGCAAGCCTCTAGAAATGGTCAAGGCCTTGTGTGACGGGCCTGGCAGTGATCGGTAGCTTTGGGACAGCTCTGTGTTTGTGACGATCCGGTTTTTCAAGTGCCGCGGAGGACGCTGACGGTGAGGATGTGTTATTTTTGGAAGAGGTGGGAAGCAGGCAAGGGGAGCACTGGAGGATTTTTTTGGTCAAGGATGAAGTGTCTATTCAACAGTTTTGTGTGTTGTTTTTGCAGGTGATCACGGGGCACGAGGCGGTTGAAGGAACCTTGCGTTTAGGTGACGTGGCTGCTATGGACGTTGGACTGTGACAGGTAGCACTGTGAAATCTTAAGTAGCGGGTTGAAAATGCACGGGTGGTGGAGATGATGGCGTGTGTTGAAACATTGGTGTAACGGAAGGGCAGTTTGTGGGGAGTTTGGAAGGAGGTTGGGCTCGGGCCGGGGTTTTTGCAGGTAGGGCGATTTTTGAGGCCCCCAGTGCCGTAGAGATGGGGTGACGGCCCCTCGAGGCCCGTGGGTGGTAGGATGGATGAGTTGAGAGTGAGGGCTGGCGTGCGTGTGATCTGAAAGAGCGGTGTGTTGTGAATATGCGTAACCTTGCAGGGTTATGTGGTTTAGCCTTTTTATGTTTTTTTCCTTTCAGGTTGGATGTAGAATTGAGATATTTGTCAGGGAATTGGAAAAAAAAAAAATTAGAATTAAAAAAATCCCAGCGGGTGGATGAGTAGGTTTTTGGTTTGGTTTTTTTTTTTCCCCCCAACCGTTTTTTTTTTTCCCCAGTCCTGGCTGTTCTGTGAGGCGATGTTCATCGCCAATGTTTGGATGGGGGTCAGGCTCGGGCCTGGGTTTTCACAGGCAGGGCGATTTTTTTCAAGGCTCCCGGGAACAACGTTCCCTTGGAGCGCTCTCCTGGAAAGTGGCAATTGCCGGTCAGCACAGGGAAATACGTTGTTCAGTGGATGATCTTTGGAAGACAGTTGAGGATTTTGCAGGCGAAGGATGTGTGGAGTTGGACTAGATGGCCAGCACTGAGGAGGCCAGGGTTGTGAAGTGCATGGGTGTAACTGTATTTTTCCGTGGTGGGTTTGTAAAATCTTTGGGTGGTCTTTGTAGTTTGTGATGTAATGATATTTTTCAATTTTTATTTTTGTGCCTAGGTGTGGAAGTGGACAGTCTGTCAAGAAGAGCGGAGCTCGCTCGTTTTCTGCTCAGGAACAGGGATCGTGGAGGTAATGTCACCTCAGGGAGGAGAACTTCTGAAAGTGGAGCGATAGATGTAATGGGAGCGAGGAATGTGGAAAAGACCACTCTGCAGAGAATCGCAGGCACTAAATAGTGGCAATTCTTCTTAAGGTAATGCTAAATTTTTGGAGTTTAAATGTATTTGTAAAAATAATGATTAAAAGGGGAATAAATGTAATAGTGGCAAATATTTGACCAATGAGGCCGTAACTATTTTCTGTACATCATGGTAAAAGTACATTGTAGAATTGGACTGTAACTACTGACCTAGCTGAACGTATGTGGAATCAGTAATAGACCAAATGAAGCAAAAAAAAGAAAATGAAAAAAAGACAGGTAATTAGGTCTCCTTGTGAGAATCACAGTAGTAATGGCAATCACCAAGGCAAGTGTAGAGCGAAGCATGCGCGTTTAGTGCCCATAGGTAAACTTAGCTGTTGAAGTAAGTGAAAGCGTCTGTTAGAATTAGGCATCCAAGGGAGAGTTGTAGATACCTCGAGGTAAATGTAGCTGCTGCTGGGTTAATAGAAAGGGTGTGCGTTCCTGGCTCTAGTAATTGCCCAACTTAGAAATTGGCTCCGCAGCTACGTAACTGTGAAAGGGGCTCGGGCACGGTGCGGCGCCTTTGAAATTTGCTCGGGTTCTGTGTGCTGCCGAATTGGGCTCGGTCAATGTGTTACTTTTCTTAAAGGGGCTGAGGTACTGTGTAACTCTGAAATGAGCTTGATTACTGGATAATATGTGTATAACATGTGGGGGGTTTTATTCTGTATCTCACTGTCCCCGTTGTCCTTCCTGTTCTTCTCTTTCTCTGACCCTTTGTGGTGCTCCCTACTCTTTTTATTCATGTCTTCTGTCTCTCTGCAGGGGTCCTAATCTCTCTTGCTCTCTCTCTCCAACCTCCTGTGTTTCTCACAGTCTCTCTCTGTCTCTTGTCATTATTCTCATCTGTCGCTCTCTCTTACTTCCTGTCCCATCGTATTTGTTCCTCCTGATTTTTTCTCCATCTGTCCAGATCCCTGTCCCTTTTTTCTTCTATTGCTGGCCCTCTGCCCTGCTTCCTCTTGCTATCTTTCTTGTCTTTCTCTCTGTTCCGTTCCCTCTTCCATCCTTTCTAACTGTATCCCCCTCTCCAGCTAGCTGTCCCTTCTCTTTTCTTTCTTCCTCCGTATCTCTGTCACAGCCTATCACAGTTGTTTTTTCCTCCGGTGCTGTCCTGCTCTGTCCCTTTTTTCTCACTCCCATTCTGTCATGCTCCCTGTGTCTTTTTTGAACTCCTCCATCTCTGTCCTGCAGCCTATCACTATTTTTTTCCTCTTCCATACCTTTGTCCTTCTTCCAGTCTTTGTGTCTCTCTCGCTTTGTTTTTCCTCCCTTCCTTTTTTTCCTTTCTTGCTACATCTCTGTTCTGCTCCCTAGAATAGAATCAAATCACATTGAATCAAATCATGAAATTTGGAAAGGACCTCTAAGATCATTAAGTCCAACCATCAACCCACCGCCACCACGCCCACTAAATCATGTCCCAAAGTGCCACATCTACGTGTGTTTTGAACACCTCCAGGGATGGTGACTCCATCACTACCCTGGGCAGCCTGTTCCAATGCCTGACAACCCTCTCAGTAAAGAATTTTTTTCTGATATCCAAGCTAAACCTCCCCTGGTGCAACTTCAGGCCATTTTCTCTCATCCTATCTCTAGTTACTTGATAGAAGAGACCAGTACCCACCTCGCTACAATCTCCTTTCAGGTAGTTGTAGAGAGCAATAAGGTCTCCCCTCAGCCTCCTTTTCTCCAGACTAAACCACCCCAGCTCCCTCAGCCGTTCCTCATCAGACTTACGCTCCAGGCCCCTCACCAA
The DNA here is from genome assembly GCF_000737465.1 of Haliaeetus leucocephalus. Taxonomy (NCBI): domain Eukaryota; kingdom Metazoa; phylum Chordata; class Aves; order Accipitriformes; family Accipitridae; genus Haliaeetus; species Haliaeetus leucocephalus. The sequence goes on along the minus strand of NW_010972741.1, from coordinate 68,195 downwards.
CTCGGTTGCCCTTCTCCGGACACGTTCCAGCAACTCAACGTCTTTCCCGTAGCGAGGGGCCCAAAACTGAACGCAGTACTCGAGGTGCGGCCTCGCCAGTGCCGAATACAGGGGAACGATTACCTCCCTGCTCCTGCCGGCCACACTATTTCTGATACAGGCCAGGATGCCGTTGGCCTTCCTGGCCACACTGCTGGCTCATAGTCAGCCGGCTGTCAACCAGCACCCCCAGGTCTTTCTCCGCCGGGCAGCTTTCCAGCCACTCTTCCTCAACCCCATAGCGCTGCACGGCGTCGCCGTGACCAAAGCACAGGACCCGGCACTCGGCCTCGTTGAACTTCATACAATTGGCCTCGGCCCATCGATCCAGCCTGTCCAGATCCCTCTGTAGACCCTTCCTACCCTTGAGCAGATCAACCCTCCCTCCCAACTTGGTGTCATCTGCAAACTTACTGAGGGTACACTCGATCCCTTTGTCCAGATCACTGATAAAGATGTTAAAGAGAACTGGCCCCAGTGCTGAGCCCTGGGGAACACCACTAGCGACCCGCCGCCAACCAGATTTAACCCCATTCACCGCAACCCTCTGGGCTCGTCCATCCAGCCAGATTTTCACCCAGCAAAGAGTACACTTGTCTAAGCCA
>NW_010972741.1:62534-64553 GCF_000737465.1 Haliaeetus leucocephalus | reverse complement strand
CCAGCCAGGGTAAACCCACCACAGTCCTTTTTGGCGCCCAATGTGGGGCACGACAACGGCAGTTTTGCATTAAGTGTTCTATAGCTAGTTATTAAGTGGCAAGCTCCTGTGCAGGTCACGGAGCTTGTTAGCTGCTTGCTTATCTCTAGCTTGCTGAGTTTGGGAACATGTTAATGCAAATAATGGCTATGTGCTTTGTCCTGGCACTGATGGCTTTGCTGTGCTGTGGGAGCTATCTTGTGGAGGAGATGAGGGAACACATCTCCCTCTCCCTACCAGGCATTGATGTGAATGGTTTTATTATGCAGGCTCCCGAGGTCCTTGTTCACCCTTATGTAAGCTGTTTAATACTAATAATTAATACTGGTGGCATATTATGGGTATTGTGGATTCTGGTCTCGTCCTGGTATAAGAGAAGGCAAGTTTTAGGTGAGGCAATACTTAAATGTGCCCTGAAGCGACCGGTGCCTGGGTGGCAGGATATATGGAAGGATTTGGGCAGATTCCTAGGACGGTTATCACCTCCCATAATCTGGGATTTTACATCTGAACAGGCAAGTAACCCTGGCAAACTGACACGCCACCTGATAGAAGGGTGCCTTGCCTATCCCAATGAAAACCAGCAGCTTCTCGCACTGTACTGGGGCCTGGCCTATGCCTACCGAGCCATAGTTCAACACTGTCAGAGGACCATGGTTGAGGCAGGGACCCAGACTGCATCTGAGGACACCATGCTCGAGATAGGGACCCAAACAACAACAACTACAGTAATTGCCCCAGTAGTGAAAAGGAAGCAGTGGACAAGGAGATCAACGGGTCCATACCATCGATTAGTGAGAGAAGAAGAAGAAGAGGAAAGGCTTGATCTAGAAGCTGGTCCTTCGGTAAGGAAATTGGAGGAAGGAGTGAGGGAACTTAAACAGGAAGCGGAAACTACCCGGTCCCTGACGTCCTCAGAACTTCGGGACTTGCGGAAAGATTACAGCCGCCAGCCAGGTGAGCGGATTGCTGCCTGGCTGCTCTGATGCTGGGATAATGGGGCTGATAGTCAGCAACTGGAAGGCAAGGAAGCCCAACAGCTGGGATCCCTCGCTAGAAACCAGGGAATTGGAAGAGGAATTGGAAAAGAGGCAGCAGTTTGGAGTCTCTGGAGCCGGCTTCTCTCAAGGGTGAGGGCAAGACAGCCATTCAAGGAAGATCCTGTGAACTCCTCAGGAAAGTGGACTACCGCAGATGAAGGCATCCAGTACCTGAGAGAGTTAGCAGTGCTGGAAGTCATCTACAGTGATCTAGATGATGATGAGGTCTCCAAAGATCCAGAGGATGTCCTGTGCACATGGGCCATGTGGAGAAAGGTGATTCAAGGTGCCCCAGTGTCATATTCTAACAGCTTGACAGCAATGTATTGCCCAGATATGGAAACACCAACTGTGGAGAAAGTGTCATCTTGGCTCCAAAACTTTGAGGAAAATCTCTGTGTCTCCTCATCCCTACAGGACAGTGCCTTGGCTGTTAGGGATGCTCCAAGAAATCAGTCCTCTCCTGCCCCAGTCAGAGGGAAAGGGAGCCCAAGGCGTATGCTGCGTGGTACACTGGTTCTTCCTGCGTGACCAAGGGGAGGACATGAGGAAGTGGGATGGTGAACCCACCTTTAAGCTGGAAGCCCGTGTACGTGAACTGAGAGGGAAGACAGCTGTTAAGAAGGGGTCACCCAAGAAGGCTGTCAGCGTAGTTGCTGTAGAGGCCCAAGAAAGCACTCAGCGATCCTCCAGGCATAGAAGAACTGAAACTACCTCCCTTGATTCTGGTGAGGGGACTTCTGGTCTGGTACCGCAAGGATCGGACAGTGAATATTCTGATGAGGAACAGCAATAGAGGGTCCCTGCCTTCGGCCAGGAGGAGGAAAGGGATGACCGGATATACTGGACTGTGTGGATTCGATGGCCTGGCACATCAGACCCACAGAAGTATAAGGCTTTGGTAGACACTGGTGCACAGTGTACACTGATGCCATCAGGA
>NW_010972741.1:61381-62437 GCF_000737465.1 Haliaeetus leucocephalus | reverse complement strand
CTCCAAAAAAGAAAAAATCATCAAGGGTAGCTTCCCTGGAGGAGTCTGGGGCTGCTACCTGAGATCTTAGGTACGTAAAGCAGAGGCTAAAAGACTCTGGGAGATGCCTCCGGGGAGCCTCAGGTGGACCCTGGAGGAAAGCTTCCTCCAAAGGAGCAAAATCATCTTGGGTAGCGGCCTTGACGAAATCTGGGGCTGGGCATCCCCTGGGAGGCGTGACCAGCCTGTGGGACCAGGAGGCAGGTCTTGCTCACGTGCTCAGGGAATAGCCGATCGCCAGCTCTGGGGTCAGGAAGGAATTTTCCCCCGGGGCAGATTGGCACTGGGCCCCGGGGGTTTTTTGCCTTCCTCTGCAGCACTGAGCAGGACCACTTGTCAGGGCTCCTCTGGGCCCTTTCGCCTAGCTCCCTGCCTGCTGCTCTTGCACCTCCAAGGCACCCCTCGTGCCCTGGCTCTCTCGGGCTCTCTTGCCCAGGCCAAGTCTGGAGCGGGAGCGAGCTCTGCTCTTCCCTTAGCTCCATTTCCCCAGGGCTTCTGGCTTGGGCAAAACAGCCTGTGCTTGGAAGGGCTCCAGGCTCGCTGCCCCATCAGGAGCCGCCACTTTTCACCTCTCCCTGCACGCAAATCAAGCGCAGGGCCGGCACGAGAGCGCCTTTCATGCATCGTTGGCCAAGAAGCACAGCGGCGGAGCAAGTTGCCGAGTGCAAAAATACGCTTTTCACCTCTACCTGTCATACTTTGGAAAATACCCCACGGTACCACACACCTCCGCCTCCTCCTTCTTCTTTTGTGTGTGGTCGGTCCTGATCCTCATGCTTCACGTTCTCACTCTTGAGGATACAGGGACTGCTTGGCCTGTATTCCTGCTGCTACTTTCTGTAGCTCTGGGACTTGCCTTTGCCAGGCTGCAAAGGATGTTTTCTCAAGCTCAACTGAAGAATGCATCAGCCTGCTCCTGGCTACACGGGCACACTGTGGCAATGCTTGCGAGCATCGGCTCTGAAGCAGACTCAGAAAAATAAAAGTAATATCCTGTTTCCACTTGTAACCTTTGTG
>NW_010972741.1:59680-61005 GCF_000737465.1 Haliaeetus leucocephalus | reverse complement strand
ACTTGCCTGGAATTCAGCAACATCCATGAGCCTGGAGAACGCATGAACCTCCTGGAGTGAGGTCTCATTACTGCAGGGGAAGTGAGAACATTTTGGGAGACACGGGCGAGTGCAGCGAGAGAGTGGAGTGTGCGTAGCAGAGAGTGTGTTACAGGCCAGAAGAGGACCCGAAGGAGCAAGTGGCAGTCATGCTACTGTGGAATAGTTCAAGTTGGGATTTTAGGGCAGCCGGAGTAATGGCAGTGTAGTGCTGGGCATATGGATCCAATCTGGGGATGCAAACAAGTCTGGGACTGGGACATCTCAGGTGATTGAGGACTGTCAGCAGGGCAATGAAAGAGGCTGGATGAGTTGTGTGGAACTCAGAGGCATTGCCAAATCCCCAGAACACCACAGCTTTGTGTTTAAAGCAACAAAATCTACCACCAAGTTGTACACACACCCGCACTCACACTGACCCTCAGTAGAGCCCTGAGCAATGCATGAGGGAAAGGACCTCTTCTACCAGGCCCTGGGGGTCAGGGCTTGGCCACTCTGATGATTAACAAACACCAAGGGCTTACATGTGATCAGAGCCACCAGCTCATTGCCTTTGCCACCTGCAACTAGTGTCTCCAAGTTTTTGCCTATTTAGCCCCCAGGGACCGACACATTGACTGGGCATTCCCTGCATGGCTTTGTCAGTGTTGGCCCTCAGTGGGGCCTCCAACACCCTCAGAAACTTGGGGTTTTCTGCTGCCTTCCACTTTGTCAGAGGCTTGTTCCTGCTTTCAGTATCTGCAGTTCAGGAACTGGGCACCAGAGGGCTCCTTAACATGCAAAACACCCTAACAAGCCATGTCTCTGTGCATCACTTTCCCTAACTCTTCAAGTCTTTTGGGCCTCATTGGAGAAATTTCAGGAGTATAGCCGAGCAGAGAAGATTGAAATGATAAGTAACAAAAAAATCAGGATCTCTTCGTTTTCTTTGTCTTGCCGCTTACAGAACACATAATCTCAGCCTTCTCCAATTCATATTGATCCACAGCATCTGCGGATGATGTCTGAACATGTAGGAAGTGGTAAGATTGTTTCTGTCAGACAATGTATGGGAGATCATTGTCCTGTGCCCCATCGTCATCAGTGGTCCCTCACCACCACCTCCATCCATCATTTCTCTCTGTGGTCACCTGGACTTCCATCATGATTTTTCAAATCCAAGCTTTTCCCAGTAAAGTCTGTAGCTGAGTGATTCAGCTCATTTGAACAGATCCCCACTGGCTTTATTTGGAGAACCAGCTGCACACAATCACAGAAGAATGTTGCTTACCTGCCATTATTAAAAA
>NW_010972741.1:59273-59670 GCF_000737465.1 Haliaeetus leucocephalus | reverse complement strand
ACAACCAAAGGAATGTCTGTGGCCTACATGCCCTTATTTACATAGTCTGAAGGTACAGATCCATTTTGGCACCAACGCACAAAATGGCAAGGAGACTACCTCTCTTAATCTCTCAGTACTCAAAATACTAAAACCTAAAGGAAAAGGAGACTTGCCAGGGTTTGAGGTAAGATCCGAACATCTTCCCACAAACCGAGGTAGGCAAAGAACTCTCAGAAAGGTTCAAGTCACAAAGGAGCTCTGAAGCTTTCACCCCGTGGCTGAAGCGCGTTTTGTATCCCGTATAAACACGGCCAACGCGTGTGTTTAATAGAAAGGCTGCACAGCTGGGTTTCAGTGGGACAAGGGGATGTGACGGCGACAGCAGCAATGGGCTATTTTGACACTTTGGAAGAGC
>NW_010972741.1:58564-59263 GCF_000737465.1 Haliaeetus leucocephalus | reverse complement strand
GAGCCCTGTGGCTTGTCCCACAGCTGTGAGGGTTTTGGATTAAATGAGATGTGGTGGGACAGTTTGCCTGCCTGGGGTTCTGCAGTGGAGGAAAACAGCCTCTGCTGGAGAGACTGGCAGGGAGGATGGGTATGGGGAATACCCCCTGTGTTGAGGGGATGCCCCCTGTGTTCTCCTCCTGCGGAGGAGGACAACCAGTGTTGCATGGGGATCAACTCAAGGGTTCCTTGAGCAAACTCAAGCACCGCTACAGAGATGGAGATGGGTCATTTGACCAGATCCCTGAACACAGGTGTTGGTATGCCATGAGCCCTGAGATTCCACCTTTTGGTCCAGAGGAGTATGATGCCCCTTGAGGTGTCCTGGGATATCTCCTGACCCCTGTGGTGTTGTAGGCTGTGAGAAGACTCGGAACACCACCTCTGACTGGAGGAATTTCACTTTCAATGCCGACCTACAGGGCAGATGGAGGGGCTTCAGACCTTGCAGGCACTCTGCTGAAGGGTTAGGCCTTCAGAGATCCAAAATGAAGAGAATGGTGGTGTATCAGTGTCCACCACATAAACATTTGGCCTGCTTTGCGCTTTTACCACTTTTGGATCTGTCCCTTGACATGTTTTTGGTAAAACAAGAAACTCACACAAATAGAAAACTAGGAACTAGTACACACTGCAATTTCTGTAACTCAAGGTCAGAACA
>NW_010972741.1:56779-58554 GCF_000737465.1 Haliaeetus leucocephalus | reverse complement strand
CTTGAAATAAGGCTGAAAGCTAGAGAGCAGAAATGAATTAGGGGCAACATTGTCTGACAGGTGTTACCATGACAGGATAAGAAAGAGTCAGCAATGAGAGAAAAAGCACTGTTCTAAAAACTTCCTGCCAGAGGCTAAATACTCTGAAATTATAGCTGTCTTGTCAACTAAGAATGAATGACACGAGTAAAGGTCAAGAAATTATGTTTATCATCATCAGGAAGGAGAAGAAATTTTAGGGCATGATAGTGTTACTGTTTTTAGTGAAAATAGAAAACAGTCCACAATGTAGCCGCTAAGCCCCCACCCAGCTGCTCACTCACTGCCCTCTCCTGAGGGATGGGGGAAGAATCAGAAGGGCAATTTCAGAACAACTCATGGGGCAAGATGAGATGACTTGAATAGGTAAAGCAAAAGCTGTGGCTATAAGCAAAGGAAAAGGAATTCATTCACTGCTTCCTCTTGACGGGCAGGTGTTTAGTCATTTCAGGAAAGCAGGGCTCCGTCACCAGTAACGGTTACTTGGGAAGAGCAATGGTGTATCTCCAAATGCCCCCTCTTCCTTCCTCCTCCTCCAGCTTTAATCGCTGAGCGTGACATCATAGGGGATGGGATATCCCTCTGGTCAGTTGGGGTCAGTCATCCTGACTGTGTCCCCTCATAACTTCTTGCCCACTGCCAGACTACTCACTAGCAGGGAAGCGTGAGGAATGGCAAAAGCCTTGGCCCTGTGCAAGCACTGTTCAGCAATAGCTAAGACATGGGAGTGTTATCAACACTGGTTTGGTCACAAATCCCAAATCTGGAACTGTACAGGCTGCTGTGAAGAAAATTACCTCCATCCCAGCCAGCCAGGGGAGGCTGGACTTCTTGGAAGGTGTGAGGATGATAAGAACGCAGAATTTGAGAGGGGGGGAAAAAGGGAACCCGTAAATGAAAGATGAGGCCGGGGATGTCACTGGGACTGTTTGGGATGCCTGTGATGCTGCCCTGTAGCTGATGTGAATTCTTTCCACAGTCAGAGGGAACCTGAGTGCTTTCCTTCATGTTGAGGACATGAAGGGTAAGGAAGTGTCATCCAGGCTGGAAGGGACCTTCTTAGACATCTGTAGAAAACATTGTACACAAAGCAGGGTCACACCGGGTTTCTCACGGCTTTATCCAGATGGGTCTGAGAAACTGCCAGGGATGGAGGCAGCGCACTCTCTGGGAAACAGCTTCCCATGTCTGACTGTCTTCACGTTGCAAAAGTTTCTCCCTATATTGAGCCTGACCCTCTCGTCCTTCATCTCATTGCCTCCTGTGCTCCTGCCTTGCACCACAGTGTCTTCTTGGAAATCTCATCGTAGGCAAGGCATGTCTGTTATACCCTCTCTGCAAAGCCCTCCACTCTCCAGTCTGAACAAGGGCAGCTCCCTCAGCCTCTCCTAGCAGGGCAAGTGCTCCAACACTGACCATCTCTGTGGCCCTCTGCTGAACTTTTGCGGCTCTCCAGCTTGCCAGTGTGTCTCTGGCACTGTGAGGAACCAAAACCTGGGCAAGTATGCTGGGTGTGGTGTAACAAGCGTTGATCGCTTCTGCTGGCTGTGCTCATGCTCGTACAGCCCAGGATGTTGTTGGCCATCTTTGCTGATGGCTCCTCTTTTGCCTAATGTGACCCAGAGATCAGCAGACCCTTTCTTGTGGAGCTGCTATCCGCCTAGGCAGTCCCTGTCCTATGTCATTTCAGAGCCTTCATCCACTTTAGAGGCAGGACTTTGGATGAACCTTTACTG
>NW_010972741.1:55046-56769 GCF_000737465.1 Haliaeetus leucocephalus | reverse complement strand
AGGTTTACTGTTACATGGATCACTAACTCCTCCAGGTACCATGGTCTTCTGGTCAGGATCCCTGAACTGCCTGAAGGAGGCTGGGAAGAAGATGAGGTCTCCCTCAGACAGCTGGAGGAAGGGACACAAATTTAGGCCCTCTTAGCCACTGGGGAATTGGAAGACCATGGACCTCTGCTAGAAGGCCTCAGTTGAAGGGAAGGTCAGAGGTGTTCCATGACCCAACATGGTGGGATACACTCCTGGACTTGTTCTTCACAGGAAAAGAAGGCAGGGCTGGTGGAGGAGTTGGAAGGCAGCTTTGGCTGCAGTGAGTGAGCTTAAAGGGTAGAAAACCCTGAGGGAAGTGAGCAAGACACATTGTAGCAGTGCAGAGGACAGAGGAAGGATGACCGCATCCAACCTGCTGGCAGTGCTCTTCCTAATACAGCCCAGGATGCCGTTGGACTTGCTTGCAGCAAAGGTGCAAAACAAGGAGGAGAGAAGGCTTTGGGGAGACCTAGTAACAGCCTTCCCATACCTTCTCTGATGTCATCATGAAAATGCATCTGGGCTCTTCACTGTTGTGCATGATGGGAGGATGAAGGCCAATGGCCGTCAGCTGAAACAGATAAGGAAACACTTTAAGAAAAACTCTCAAGACACTCAAGCACTGGAGCAGATGTCCCAGAGAGCTTCTGTCGTCTCCATCCTTGGAGCTTTTCAGGCCCAGAATGCGTGAAGCCCTGAGCACCCTGCTCTGACCCCAGAGCTGACCCTGCTGCGAGTGGGATGTTGGCCTAAAGACCTCCTGAGGTCCCTTCCAATATGAATTACTCTATATTTCCATCCTCAGCTGGTCTTCCTTTCATCATGGGAGGCAAAGCACTCGAGTTCCCTGTGACCACAGTTGGCAAGAAGTTTGGTCAGATGATCTGTGACTTTCCGCTCCCACTCCAGGCACAGTTGCCCAGTTGCAGGGCTGCTTGGCAGGTACCCCCAAAACAGCCATGATCATTTCCTTTGCTTCACCTTTTCTTTCCTTTTCCCCTCTTTTCCCACTCTCCATTTCTTCCCCTTCACCATCCTTGTACCCCTCCATGTAAACAGCCCATCTCTCTTTACCCTTTTCTCCCTGGCCCTCGTTTTGTATCCTTTCACCCTCATTTAGTGTTTCTGAGCTTGTCCCCATGGGAATTCCTCTCCTGGTCAGCAATTCCATTGGAAAGGTACTTCCCTTTATTATCTGTGATGTCCTGCAATTCCTCAAGCTGTTGCCTTGTCAGAGGCACCACAAGTCAGGGTGAGCCACCTGCACGCACACATTAACAATCGCCCAATGGAGCTTCACTCCTGAGGGACCCTGCAAACCTCTGGCATTCGGTCAGTAGAAACCTCATGAAGCTTTACAAGGCTCCGTGGCCAGTCCTGCACTTGGGGACAGAATAACCCCATATGTGAGGGCACGCTGGGATCTGAATAGCTCAGGGGTGACCCTGAGGAGATGGGCCTGGCTGTGATGAGGGATGCCATAGGAGCCAGAGGTGCATGCTCACCTTGAATGAGGCCAACTGCCACCTACAGGGCTGCATTAGGGGGGGAGCATGGCCACCCAGAGAAGGGAGTTCTCATCCCCCTTGACTCAGCACTGGTGTGGCAACCTCCAGGCTAGTGTGTGTGTGCATGTGGGGCTCCCTGTTCTGGAGGAATGAGGAGGAACTGGAGAGGGTCAGAGGAGATGTGC
>NW_010972741.1:50675-54139 GCF_000737465.1 Haliaeetus leucocephalus | reverse complement strand
TGACAGCAGCACTTACACAACCATGAGCAACACAATGGGCTCCATCCTCTTCCCCCTCTCAGGCTGATCGGGTGCAAAGGTTCCACAAGTGGTTCATATATTACAATTGACCAGCAAAGCATGTACACACGTTCACGCCCAAACACACACACAGCAGTGAGCCTACTCACACAGAAAAAAGCTGGGAGCAGAGTTTAATAAATGTTGTGGTTTAACCCCAGTAGTCAGTGAAGCAGAACACAGCTGCAGCTTGCTTATTCCTCCACAGCAGGATGGGAGAGGTGATGGGAAAGGTAAAGTGAGAAAACTCATTGGCTGAGATCAAAACAGTTTAATAAGTAAAGCAAAAGCTGTGCACTCAAGCAAAGCAAAATAAGGAATTCATTCACTGCTTCCCATCGACAGGCAGGTGTTCAGTCATCTCCAGGAAAGCAGGGCTCCCTCACGCGTAACAGTTACTTGGGAAGACAAACAACATCTCTCTGAACATTCCGCCTTTCCTCCTTCTTCCCCCAGCTTTTATAGCTGAGCATAACATCCTATGGTACAGAAGATCCCTTTGGTCGGTTGGGGTCAGCTGTCCCAGCTGTGTCCCCTCCCCACATCTTCTGCACCCCCAGCCTACTCGCTGGCAGGGCAGCGTGAGAAGCAGAAAATGCCTTGGCGCTGTGCAAGCACTGCTCAGCAGTGACTAAAACATTGGTGTGTTAGCAACACTGTTTCCATCACAAATCTAAAACATAGCCCCATACAATTTGCTATGAAGTTAGTTAACTCTACCACAACTGAAACCACTAGAATAAGCAGGACAGACCATGGTGATCAGGCACAGGCTTTGGCCAGACCAGCACTGACCAGCCACTTCCCCACAGGCACCTGGGCCCTTGCAGCCCTCTCCTTCCCAAACTTCCACAGGCTGCTTCTTCCACGATACGCCTTGACCCTAGCCTTTCTCTGCCACAGTCTGCTCCACAATTCATAACCATCACCAATTACTTTCCCCCCAGTGATCTCAGGTTTTCTCCATTTGTACCCAAATTTGATAGCTTGGACACCATTGCCTTGGTCCTCTGGGACTTCAAGGGCATCCCTGATGGCTTCCCCAGGCACTGATGGCCTTGCAAGACAAGACTGCCCAGGAGGTCCCTGGTGCTCCTCTCTGTGCCGTCTGGCCACTTCTCACATCTGCAGCCACCTGTGAGACCCAGCCGGGACACAGGGTGCTGCCCATACTGCTGGTCCCTTCTCACGCTCTTCTCTGTCACGTCCCACAATTTCTCCTGCCATGTCCCATAGGTTCCCATATCACGTACAGGTGGCTTCACCCCAGGGCAGGGCCTCACCAGGGGCACAGTCATCTCTCTGTGGCCTTCCCATCTGGTGTCCTTGATGATCCCATGATGCCTGCCTGCTCCTGGTCACTCACATTGCTGTCATGAGGTGACTTCACATGCAACAGCCCAACCATGCTGGCTCTGCGTATCTCTACCCCTCTCCACTGAATGAGCTGCCACATGTGCCACATCGGGGTTTGTGATGCAACAAGTCAAGCAGCAAGAGAAATGGCTTCACACTCCACCTCCCAGCCGTTCCATCTTCACCTTCCTCTGCATCTCCCCTCTCCCAAGATCTCAGCGCTGCGGGGTACATTTTCCGACACTCCAGGTGACAGCACTGGGCCTGCCTCAGCACCTGGCCAATTGGGTTCTTTCCAAAGAAGTGACCTCAAAATCCACCTCCCACCTACCATGCCTCTCCTTGCATCATCCTCTTCTGGAAACAGGAGTCACCTCCCAGACAACCTCCCACAACCCTTCCCCTTTACCTGCCTCTCCTCTCCCCTCCCCAGCACTGTCCTTTCTGCTGGGCAGGCAGAAACGTGCTCCCCCACCCCATGGGGACGCCAGAGCCCTGGTGGGACAGCTGGAGTGGTGGGAGGGCAGCCATGGGTGCCAAGGGCTCCTCAGGAAGGCAGGTGGAGGGTGAGGAGGTGGAGGGGAGCTCTGTGCAAAGGGGAGGCTGGTGTGCACAGAGCCTTGCCTTGGAGGAAGCCTCACGGTCACAGGTCCTCGATGACATGGCAAGTTGAAGCACCCCACAGTCTGCTGGGAGGGCAGCAGGGCTGGGCACAAGCAAGCCAGGAGATTCCTGCAGGGTGTGGAAGACAGCGTTTTGACAGAGACACTCAATGAGCTGTCTAGGGCTGGTCTCTTCCTGACAGACAGGGTGGATCTGTCTGGGGATGGGAAGGAGGAGGGCAGCCATGGCTGCTACCACCATGAGATGGTGGAGAAGTACAACAAATGGCAGAATCACTGTGCAGGACTGCAGGAGAGCTGATTTCTGTTAGCTGAGGCTCTGCTTGGACTGTCCTGGAGGACAAAGGGGCTGTGAGTCCTTCCTGGGTCATCAGTGACAATGTTCTCAAAGCCCAGGAAGAAGCCATCTCGATGCAGAGGGAGTCAAGCAGGGCCTGGCAAGAGGTCAGCATGGATGAACAGGGACCCCCCTGACTTAGGAGGTCCAACACCAGAAGGAAGTGCAGGGAGGCTGGAGGGGGAACAGCCTGCCCAGGAGGCAGACAGACACCTGGCCTGTGTGTGCAGGGATGGAGCCAGCAAAGCCAGAGCTTGGTTGTGGCTGGAAAAGGCCATGCATGGGGAGGGCACCCAGAAGGGCTTCTCTAAATGTGTTGTCAGCACAAGGAAGGCAGCTGAGGGAACCCTGGTCACAGTGGCCAGTGGGGCAGGGGATGGAGTGACAAAGCCAGTGTAAATACAGCAATTCCTCAGAACCAAGATTCTCCCTTGAGAGTCCTGCCACACAGCAGGACTGGGACCGAACTACCACACCACTCAGCCCTTACACCAAGCCAGGGCTCAGCAGGAGAGTGTGGGAGTGGAAAGAGAGCAGCTCTGGGAAGACCAAGCACTGGTGCTGCCTGGCAGTGCTGCTGTGCTGAGACTCTTTTCCCCTTCCCCTCTGCACACAGGCACTGCCCTGCAGCTTCACCAGGTTCTCAGAGGAACATTCTTGTACAAACAAGTTGCTGGAGGGTCCTTTATTCTGTTGAATAACAGAGCGAGAACTGTGCCTCATTTACACAGCCTCTAGGTCAAATTCTACAGGTAGACAGTGAATTACAAGTGGGATGTATAATAAAATTTCAATGAGCACAACATTATCACAAGAAAAACAAAGAACCCCCACCCCCACGCCCAAGAACCTGAGAAGGCAGGCTGGGTATTTAATGAGTTACATTATGAATGCTCTGTAGAAAAAAACAGGCAGTTTATTGCTTCTGAAAAGCACCCGCTCATCATTTTCCGCAGGGCATCCTTGAGCTCCTGGTTCCTCATGCTGTAGAGGAGGGGGTTCACTGCTGGAGGCACCACCGAGTACAGAACTGCCGCCACCAGATCTAGAACTGGGGAGGCGAGGGATGGGGGCTTCAGGTAGGCAAA
>NW_010972741.1:50031-50665 GCF_000737465.1 Haliaeetus leucocephalus | reverse complement strand
GACTTCTCCACCCAAGGCTGAAGCTGGATGTTACAGCTCCCTTGCATCAGCTCCCACCTGCTCTCCTTAGAGAACTGGCTGCACATGGGCACAGCAGAACTTTTCCTCTTTGCAAGCAAAGCAAAGCAAAGCATGCTGAAGTTTGATAAACAATAAAAGACAGTCTGCAACCATACGCTAAGTACAAGCTGCATCTAATGAGGTAGCCTCTCTACAAGGAATAATCTTATGAGAAATATTTTAGGTAGGGAGATGAAAAAGGTAGATGTAAACATAATGAAAGAGTTGGCTAAAGAGACAATTAGACTGCTGAAAGACGGGCAAGCTTTTAACTCCCTGAAGCTCAAGCAGCAACCAGATAAGTGAGAGGTATCTGAATGAACAAAGAGTAGGAGAAAATGGAGACCTCTACCAATCCCATCACCTTTCCAAAGGGATATTCCAAAGAAATAGCCATCTTCCCCTGTAACTTTAGTACCGCTCTTCTGCCTGTTACGTGCTGTATTGTATTCCTCTAATCTTTCTTATACTTTCACCTGTCCTGATACAATGACCATTTCAAAAGCCATCTTTTCAGATGCAGGCTGTCCAGACAAAGGCCATTTTCATTATTCGCCAACATTCTTTTTCTCCT
>NW_010972741.1:49754-50021 GCF_000737465.1 Haliaeetus leucocephalus | reverse complement strand
CCTGTAGTGCACATGAAAAATATGTTCGGGAAGACAGTCTGGGTTACTCCTGCCTCAGGCAAAGGTAAACCCATTCGTGGGATTGCTTTTGCTCAAGGGCCTGGGTGCACTTGGTGGGTGATGCGAAAAGATGGGGAAGTCCGATGTGTGCCTCAAGGGGATTTGATTTTAGGTGAAAATAGCCAGAATTAAACTGTATGATATTAGTTGCTATATAACCCTGCTGCTGTATGTTATCATTACTATAATTGTTATATGCTATATCCA
>NW_010972741.1:48635-48886 GCF_000737465.1 Haliaeetus leucocephalus | reverse complement strand
CTCCCCTGCCTCACCTTCCTATAGAGCCTGTATCCATCCATTCCAACACTCCAGTCATAGGTGCCATTCCACAATGTCTCCATGATGCCAGGAAGATGTTGTGTTGTGATAACGTGTTGTCTGTCACATCCCACGATTTCTCCTGCCATGTCCCATAGCTTCCCATATCAAGTACAGGTGGCTTCACCCCAGGGCCTGGCCTCACCAGGGGCCCAGTCATCTGTCTGCAGCCTTCCCATCTGGTGTCCTTG
>NW_010972741.1:41038-47894 GCF_000737465.1 Haliaeetus leucocephalus | reverse complement strand
CCCACAGGGAATTGGCCATGGATTGGGGAACAGTGGAGGAGATGGAGCCCAGGTCGAGGAAGGAGAGGTTGAGGAGGAGGAAGTACATGGGGGTGTGGAGGTGGTGGTCGCAGGCTACAGCGGTGATGATGAGGCCATTGCCCAGGAGGGCAGCCAGGTAGATGCCCAGGAAGAGCCAGAAGTGCAAGAGCTGCAGCTGTCGCGTGTCTGCAAATGGCAGGAGGAGGAACTCAGTGATGGAGCTGCTGTTGGACATTAGCTTCTTCTGGGCATGGGGCACTGTTCAAGAGGGAAAGAGATTGACAAGTTAGAATAGACTTCTCTGAGCTAAACCTAACGCATTTCTCACAGAAACACCACCAAAGCTGCCTCTCCTATTTCAGAAAGATCTTTGTAGGTCCCTTTCATGAGCTGTGCTTGGTGCTGGCTGAGGGTGCCACTGGGAGCAGCGGGCTCTGCTTTGGGATCCTGAGGAGTCAGTGCTGCCCTACAGCAAGAGGTAAATGGGAACATGGGGTAATCTTAGTTTACATCCACTTGTCATGTCAAATAGCTTTTCAGCATTGTCACTGCCAATGCAACCAAAACTGGGGATTTTGTTTTGAGTATTTGTTCTGGTTTCCACACACCAATTAAGGAGTGCTTTTGGCAGGGAAAGAAGTGAATGTCCTAAAGATGGGATGTCCTGAAAGGAGAGTTTTGTCATTTGTATCACTGGGAGCCTGGGGTTTAGGAGGGGACTGTGATATTTTACTCACATGGACAAATGTCTGAAATGCACCCAAATCCCCCCTCCCCATTCCTCTCCAGTGACAAGAACAAGAGGAGCAGGGACAGGAGGACAAAAATGGATAAACACTACAGACCTGCTGCCAATGGAGGGAGAAGAGGGACAGAGGGTAGGGCATTTGATAATTTCTTCTCTTCAGGGCTGAGGCCACTGAGAAGGTGACTGAGTCCCCATGGCCGTAAAGGCAGAGGCTCTGCTGGGTGGGAGAAAAGACCAAGGGTTTTCTCCACTGATGGCAGGGAGGTGCCTGAATCCCCTCTCCCATGGCATTTCTGGGAGCAGCTCCCTCCTCTCACTCCCTGCCCCTGTCTCTGCTGCCTGGAGCTGTCCCTGTCAGCAGCTGCTTCTCCATCCCCTTGTCTCCTCCCTCTCCCTGCTCACAGACCCCATCCCACCCGCTGTGTGCTCAGCTCTGCCCTGCAGACCCCTCCTGGCAGCCGGGCACTGCCCAGGGGCATCTCTGTGTGTGCAGGGGCTAAGGAGCACCTCAGACAAGTGCTAAGGACAACTGGGGTCTCGGTGCCTTCTCCAGAGGGGACAAATAAATTTTAATGTCACACTGCCCACCCACCCACCAGGAGGATAAAAGTTCAAAGCAAAGACTCCTTACCTTTCAGGAAAATACTGCCTTGATGTTCTTCTTGAAAGTCCCCTCGGAAATGCCCAGGGCTGAGCTGGAGCTCTGAGCAAACCTGACCCATGCAGCAGCCTCTCGACAGCAGAAGCAACCTGCTCTGCCCTTCCAAGGGTCATTTCTTTCATGCACTCCTTCTCCCCACACTGTCATGGGGAGTTCCCTGCACAGGCTGAGTGCTGACCCTGGCAGGCAGCAAAGTCCCTGCTCCATCACTCAGCCCCTGAAACACCAGGACCCTGCTCTGAAGGACAGCCCTGGGCACCCCTGCATGCACACCCGGCTTCACAGCCCTGCAGCTGGTGCCAGGAGAAGGCAGCCCTCATGCCCTGTCCCTCTGACAGGGCAGCAGGGAAGCCCTGCTCTGGAGCACACCCTTCTCCTCTACACCAGAGAAATGAAGCCAGTCCTCCTGCCAGATCCCATACACTGTCAGATGTGCCAGTGTTCGGAGATCCCTGCAGGAACTGAAGCTCTATTGCCCTGCACCCACAGACTTACCATGCAGAGGGCTGGGAAGATTTCTCCCGCAGTGAGCTCTCAGCATCCTCCCACTCCACACTGCCTTTAAGCTCTCCCTGCCTTGCAGGTCTCCTCTCGATGCCTGCAGGCAGTGCCCCCAGCCCTGCTCCTGGGCAGAGCTGTCTCTCTGCAGCGCTGCCCGCTTGCCATGAGCTCCCTCTGTCCCAGGAGCCCAGCCCAGCTCAGCAGCAGAGGACCAGCCCAAGGCAGCACTTGCTCTGCCCCCTCTGGGCTCCCTCCAGCTGTCCCTGGGCCTCCAGGGGAACCTGCTGGGAAACAGGCTGAAGCAATCACGGATGTTCCCTCCCGCACCTGCAGAGAGACACTGCTTTCCAGCAGGGTCATTGCTCTGCTGAGAGACAGACTTAGGTCCAAGAATCCACTTGTCTGAGAATCAGAGAATCACTGAGGTTGGAAAAGACCCTTAAGATCACCAAATCCAACAATGAACCTAACACTAGCAAGTCCACCAATAAATCGTGTCCCTAAACACAGTGTCTTTGAAATTCCTCCAAGGAGGGTGACTCAACCCCTTCCCTGGGCAGCCTCTTTCTTCTGCCATCATTGGGCAGGACACACAGACAGTGACAGGCAGGGATCTCCTTTAGCCCTGCTGAGGGAAGGGAGTCAGCTGAGTCCATGGAGGCATCTCATGCTGGGTCTGTAGTCCTGGGGCTGGAAGGGGACTCAGCTCCCTCCCATGCCCACCACAATCCCACAGGAGCTGGGATTCCTCTTGCCTCAGTGCAGGTCTGCATTAAATAGGCACCTGCATGTCAGCTCCTTGTCTCAGCTCCCATGCTAACGAATGGTGATGGAGGCCAGGAGTGCGGTGTTCAGATGCAAATGTCTGGTGACATTGGAGGTGCCAGAGGTGGTCAAAGAGGTGTGCAGGTAATCGAGACAGATCCAAGATATGTGCAGGCAGATATAGAGACAGGACAACATCTGAGCACCTCTTTTTAGCAGCTCCTGGGAATTTCCTTTGGCCAAGTGAAATGTCAGCTGGTGCCCAAATTAAAGGCAATGGAACCTGTCCCTCCTCATGATGTTCAGGGTGGCCTATAGAGGTATTCATCTGATGGAATGTATTCATGTGCCATAGGGAGAGCTCAGTCTTTCTTTTCCTCTTCTCCATCTGTTGGATTTACTAGGTCTTGGCTGACAATATTGGCAGTTGTCTCATGTTCAGCCCCACATTGGGTTACAAAATTCAGAGCATCTACTTAATTCGGTGTTCAGATCCAGGCCCACAAAGCTACAGGAGATGCCAGGGCTGGCACAGAAATCACAGGTCAGACACAAACAGCAGTTCTCCTTCAGGGAGGGTTTGCGACAGACACCCCAGATGACATCTTGGACAGTATGATTTGGTGCCTTTCTGCCATTGATGGTTGCCGTCAGTCAGAGGCACCAGTCATCAGGTGCCATCAGAGAGGCAAATTCTGTCCCTTCTTCTACCCATTAGCTGCAGGCATTGCATGATCACAAATTACATCACACCGGGGTCCTTTCTCACTCCCTTGATGATCTAACCAAGGAACAGCCCAAGCATTTGAACAGTGTTCCTGGGTACATCTTGCCTTCAAAGACAGCATCCTCCAAGCACAGCCATGGTTCATATCAAAACTCAGCTGAAACTCAAAAGGCAATTCAAGGGCACCAAGATGAGCTGTTGCTACGTCAGGAACAGTTAAAGAAGAAAGAGAGATACTACGGGACCACTATTAAATTAATTGATAATAGCTGTAGAGAGATCTGAGATTGCCTATGTCGTCTTTGCCTCAGTTACCACCAGCAAGGTCTCCCAGGTCTTTGTGCTTTGAGGCAGGACACTGGAAGGGAAAGGGGAACAACCAGTGGTGGATGAGGATCACGCCAGGGCTTACCTAGCAAACCACACCCTTACCAGTCCGTGGGAGCAGAGGGGCTGCAATCAAGGGTACTGAGAGAGCATTTTTCACTAGGAAGTGTTGGTTTGTTCTGCTTCCAGTAAGGAAGGCACTCAGACTCTGTGAGGCATCATTTAAAATGCTCTTCCTTAGGTCTAGCACTCTAAGGGGAGAATTGTACAGATAATCTTATGTCCCTTTAGATGGCTGGAACCCCAGGAAGTGTAGCATGGAGGCAAGAATGAGGAGGGTGTATGCCCCCTGTATGAAGGGGAAGCTTGGATTTATGGAGGTCCTCCATGTGACAGGCAACAGGTTGGATTAGCTTTTGTCACTGAGGATCAGAGGAGTCAGTAAGAGTGACATTGTGCTGGCAGTTACAAACTACCTGATGATGGGAGAGGAAACAGAAAAGGTCTTTTGTCAGCAGCCAAGGAAGTCTCCATGTTAATGGTCAGGTGCCTATGGGGGACTGGCAGTGCCCTGGCATTCACTGGCCAGGCAAAGCAACAGGTTGCCAACAGTCTGAAGGATCTTGGGACAACTTCACAGAGCTGCTAGGTGGGCCAACAAGGCTGATGCTCACCTGGACCTTGGCCAACAAGGAAATGCTGGTCAGGATGTGATCACCAGCGTCAGCCTTGGCGTCATGACCATGAAACAGTGGGGTCTCAGACACCAAAGGGCAGTGAGGGAGCCCAGCAGCAGAGCACAGACTCTGGACTCCAGAGGAGAAGTCTTTGACTTACTTGGGAGACTGATCCAGGTGGTGCCATGGGAAGCAGCTCTGAAGGGTGAAGGAGCATGAGCAAATCTGACAGGCCTGACAGGACAGCCTCCTCCAAGCACAGGAATGATCTCTCCAAGTACCCATGCAAAGAAGCATTCCTCTCAGGAGAGAGCTCTTGCCATTAAATGATAACAGTCAGGAATGAGAGAAAAAACAATGCTCTAAAAACTTCATTCCAGAGGTTACACACCATTAATTAAGAGCTACCTTGTCAAGTAAGACTGAATGACAGGAATGAAATGAATAAATGTATCAACATCAAAAAGTGCTGTGGTACAATAGGCCACTCTGAGGGAGTCTGGATCAGGTCAAGGCTTTGCGTTTCAAGAAAGGAACACCAAATGCATGGCACTAAATTTACTCCTGGAGCCTTGCAAAAGCACTCAGAGCTCCAAGAGCACAGAGGTGCCTCAGGGAAGTCCTCCCCTCACACATCTTGAGGTGTTTCCTCAACTGGTGTTTCTCAGATCCATGAATGATGAATGTAGAAACATGGTCATTACCTGAGGAAAGCCTTGAGAGGTTCTTAACTTGTCAGTTAGTGATTAGGCAGTGACTGGAGGTGTGTAGTGATGTGAGAGAGGGTGAAGTTATCAACAATCAAGGAGGTGGTTCAGGGCTTTAGCAAATCCTTACAACCACACCTGAGCCCAGCAATGGAAAGCAGTTGATGTCTGTAGGTGGAGGAGGAGTAGGTGTGCCCTGGGAGTGTGGCTGCAGGACCCTGCACAAACCAGGGGTTACATGAGAATTTTCCATCAGGGGAGCATGCCTCAACCTGGCAGATGGGGAATGCCCATTGCTGGGGGTGGCTGAACACTGCTCCTCATGGCCCGTGAGCCGACCTTCCTGTCTTCCTCTCCTTCACTACCCACACTTGCCTGGAATTCAGGCAACATCCATGAGCCTGGAGAATGCATGAACCTCCTGGCGTGAGGTCTCATTACTGCAGGGGAAGTGAGAACCTTTTGGGAGA
Source organism: Haliaeetus leucocephalus (assembly GCF_000737465.1). Classification (NCBI taxonomy): domain Eukaryota; kingdom Metazoa; phylum Chordata; class Aves; order Accipitriformes; family Accipitridae; genus Haliaeetus; species Haliaeetus leucocephalus. Next base: position 42,290 of record NW_010972741.1, on the reverse strand, counting down.
CACGGGCGAGTGCAGGGAGAGAGCGGGGTGTGCATAGCAGAGAGTGTGTTACAGGCCAGAAGAGGACCCGAAGGAGCAAGTGGCAGTCATGCTACTGTGGAATAGTTCAAGTTGTGATTTTAGGGCGGCGGCAGCAGCTGGAGTAATGGCAGTGCAGTGGTGGGATATGGATCCATTCTGGGGATGCAAACAAGTCTGGGACTGGGACATCTCAGGTGATTGAGGACTGTCAGCAGGACTATGAAAGAGGCTGGATGAGTTGTGGGGAATTCACAGGCATTGCCAAATCCCCAGAACAGCACAGCTTTGTGTTTAAAGCAACAAAACCTACCCCCAAGTTGTACACACACCCGCACTCACCCTGACCCTCAGTAGAGGCCTGAGCAATGCATGAGGGAAAGGACCTCTTCTACCAGGCCCTGGGGGTCAGGGCTTGGCCACTCTGATGATTAACAAACACCAAGGGCTTACATGTGATCAGAGCCACCAGCTCATTGCCTTTGCCACCTGCAACTAGTGTCTCCACGGTTTTTTGCCTATTTAGCCCCCAGGGACCGACACATTGAGTGGGCATTCCCTGCATGGCTTTGTCAGTGTTGGCCCTCAGTGAGGCCTCCAACACCCTCAGAAACTTGGGGTTTTCTGCTGCCTTCCACTTTGTCAGGGGCTTGTTCCTGCTTTCAGTATCTGCAGTTCAGGAACTGGGCACCAGAGGGCTCCTTAACATGCAAAACACCCTAACAAGCCATGTCTCTGTGCATCACTTTCCCTAACTCTTCAAGTCTTTTGGGCCTCATTGGAGAAATTTCAGGAGTATAGCCGAGCAGAGAAGATTGAAATGATAAGTAACAAAAAAATCAGCATCTCTTCTGTTTCCAGTTTTCTTTGTCTTTCTGCTACGAGAAAAAGTGATATCAGCCTTTTCCAATTCATATTTATCCAGAGCATCACAGGATGAAGTCCAAATATGTAGGAAAGGTAAGATTGTTTCTGTCAGACAATGTATGGGAGATCATTGTCCTGTGCCCCATCGTCATCAGCGGTCCCTCACCACCACCTCCATCCATCATTTCTCTCAGTGGCCATGTGGGACTTGCATCATGATTTCTCAAATCTAAGCTTTTCCCAGTAAAGTCTGTAGCTGAGTGATTCAGCTCATTTGAACAGATCCCCACTGGCTTTATTTGGAGAACCAGCTGCACACAATCACAGAAGAATGTTGCTTACCTGCCAGTATTAAAAAAAAAAAAAA
>NW_010972741.1:39451-39758 GCF_000737465.1 Haliaeetus leucocephalus | reverse complement strand
CCTTTATACCCAACATACAGGTTTATACATTCTTATTAACTACTATCCCCTGTCCTTTAACAGATACATATTCCATGGGCTTCTTCCACTCCTCCGGATGTTCACAACCAAGCTATGACTTGGGCCTCATCTGTCAAGATGAGTGGTCAGGACAGGAGAAGCAGTATGTTCAATTGTTGGGCACCAACACCAGTTTGGTTTGGGTCACCATTGCACTCATCTGGTTCCTTGCAAAATTCACTCTTCCGTGGTTCAGGTCATTCCTGCTACATTTCTTCCTACAACATACAACTTACATCACAGATTA
>NW_010972741.1:38362-38916 GCF_000737465.1 Haliaeetus leucocephalus | reverse complement strand
TGATTGCAGCACATGTTTCACATTTGTGAGTGACGTGTGTGATGGCCTCTGTGGTCAGGTCCACCCCTCGATCACGAGCCCATCTATATGTTGCATCTCTCCCTAGATGTCCCGATGTTTCGTGGGCCCATCAAGCTACAAATAGCTCACCCTTACGCTCACAGTCCAGGTCCACCTGAGCCGCTTCGATTTTGACAGTCTTGTCTACCTGTTCATTGTTTCGATGTTTTTCAGTGGCACGGCTTTTGGGCATGTGAGCATCTACATGATGTACCTTTAGAGCCATGTGTTCTACACGGGCAGCAATGTCCTGCCACAATGCAGCAGCCCAGATGGGTTTACCCCTGTGCTACTAGTTGGTCTTCTTCCACTGCTGTAGCCACCCCCATAGGGCATTAGCCACCATCCATGAGTCAGTATAGAGATAGAGTACCGGTCGCTTTTCTCGTTCAGCAATATCTAGGGCTAGTTGGATGGCTTTCACTTCTGCAAACTGACTTGACTTGCCTTCTCCTTAAGTGGCCTCAATGACTTGTCGTATGGGACTCCACACA
>NW_010972741.1:36439-36657 GCF_000737465.1 Haliaeetus leucocephalus | reverse complement strand
TCCCTCAGCCGCTCCTCATCAGACTTGTGCTCCAGGCCCCTCACCAACTTGGTTGCCCTTCTCTGGACACGCTCCAGCACCTCCATGTCTTTCCTGTAGTGAGGGGCCCAAAACTGAACACAGGACTCAAGGTGCGGCCTCACCAGTGCCCAGTACAGGGGAACAATCACCTCCCTGCTCCTGCTGGCCACACTATTTCTGATACAGGCCAGGATGCC
>NW_010972741.1:33228-35893 GCF_000737465.1 Haliaeetus leucocephalus | reverse complement strand
ACCTTTCCAAAGGGATATTCCAAAGAAATAGCCATCTTCCCCTGTAACTTTAGTACCGCTCTTCTGCCTGTTACGTGCTGTATTGTATTCCTCTAATCTTTCTTATACTTTCACCTGTCCTGATACAATGACCATTTCAAAAGCCATCTTTTCAGATGCAGGCTGTCCAGACAAAGGCCATTTTCATTATTCGCCAACATTCTTTTTCTCCTACTCTTTGTTCATTCAGATACCCCTCACTTATCTGGTTGCTGCTTGAGCTTCAGGGAGTTAAAAGCTTGCCTGTCTTTCAGGAGTCTAATTGTCTCCTTAGCCAACTCTTTAATTATGTTTATATCTACCTTTTTTATCTCCCTACTTAAAATATTTCTCATAAGATTATTCCTTGTAGAGAGGCTACCTCATTAGATGCAGCTTGTACTTAGCGTATGGTTGCGGAGTGTCTTTTATTGTTTATGAAACTTCAGCATGCTTTGCTTTGCTTTGCTTGCAAAGAGGAAAAGTTCTGCTGTGCCCATGTGCAGCCAGTTCTCTAAGGAGAGCAGGTGGGAGCTGATGCAAGGGAGCTGTAACATCCAGCTTCAGCCTTGGGTGGAGGTCTGATGTAAGGCAAAGTGATCTAAGTCCCAGGTGGCCAAAGGCAGAAATGGTGTGGTTGGAGAGGTGGGGAGCAAGGTTGTCTATACAGTGTCAGACCTCAAGGGACTGCTGTCTGTACCCGTCCACTCATCCTGAGGAGACAGTCTGCATCCATATCAGAGAATGCTTCTATGCTCTCTTCTTTAAAATGGAAAGCAATGAAAAATGTCCTTTAAAATAAAAAATCATTTTTATTAGATTGACTCTGAAACCTTCCTCCTTAACTACACTAGGAAACGTCTCTAGCTGTACAAACCTTGAAGACTTGAAGAACATTACAGGAAGAGACATGGCTCGTTAGGGCTTTCTGTATTTTAATGAGCCCCACAGTGCATTTGGGACTCATTAAAGGAACCTCAGGTACTGAGAGGAGATTGAAGAAACTGCTCAAGAAGTCAGAAGGAAAACTCAAAGTACCTTGCAGCATTAATGGGCCCCACTGAGGGCCATGACTGACAAAGGCTCCCCATGGACTCGTTAGAGCAGTTAATTGGAGGCTGTGATTCCAGGTAGGCCAAGGCACTGTGCAGGTGGCTCTGATGCTGAGAAAACCCTGGCTTGCTTTGATGAAGCAGAAAGCCAAGGCCTCACCCCCAGGCCCTGGGACCACAGATCCTGTCCCTCACGCGTGGCTCAGGGCTCTTCCTGGGGGCAGTGGGATGTGAGGGTGAGCAATGCCAAGTGTAGGAAAATTCTATGACACCTCCAGGCCTCCCCAAGCAGGGGTAAGAAAGAAACAAAGTGCAAAGCCTCAGAAGAGTGCTTCTCCTGCTCGGCCTCGGTGGCAGAAGCAACTGCCATAGCCAAGGGGACAAAGACATTGGTTCCTTTGGGCCTTTCAGCCTTGCCAGAGCCTCTGGCCATCTCTACTGCAGGCTGTGTCACACTGTTCATGCCTGCACCTCTTTCCCTTCAGGCTGTTAATACCCATCTGGCTTTCCCACCTAGGTCTCACCCTGGCATTTCTCTACCTTCACACATGTCTCTCCACCCATCATTCACTGTTCCTTGAAACGCAAAGCCATGGGCTGATCCAGACTCCCTCTGGCTGACCTCTTACACCACAAGGCTACCCTTTGAGTGAGACTTCTTTTTCCTCACCCCCACTCGGAACCTTCCAAGCTGCACTTTGTGGAGGTTTCCGTCTCTTCCCACTACCAAGAAAAGCTCCATCATCTCTGAAACCACCTTTCAAGCAGTTGCCGGCTACTACTATAGTGTCCTCAGCCTCCACTTCACCAGGCTAAAGAAGCCCAGGTCCCTCAGCCTCTCCACAGAGGCCCCAAACCCCAGCCTGGCACATCTCCTCTGACCCTCTCCAGTTCCTCCTCATTCCTCCAGAACAGGGAGCCCCACATGCACACACACACTAGCCTGGAGGTTGCCACACCAGTGCTGAGTCAAGGGGGATGAGAACTCCCTTCTCTGGGTGGCCATGCTCCCCCCCAATGCAGCCCTGTAGGTGGCAGTTGGCCTCATTCAAGGTGAGCATGCACCTCTGGCTCCTATGGCATCCCTCATCACAGCCAGGCCCATCTCCTCAGGGTCACCCCTGAGCTATTCAGATCCCAGCGTGCCCTCACATATGGGGTTATTCTGTCCCCAAGTGCAGGACTGACCACGGAGCCTTGTAAAGCTTCATGAGGTTTCTACTGACCGAATGCCAGAGGTTTGCAGGGTCCCTCAGGAGTGAAGCTCCATTGGGCGATTGTTAATGTGTGCGTGCAGGTGGCTCACCCTGACTTGTGGTGCCTCTGACAAGGCAACAGCTTGAGGAATTGCAGGACATCACAGATAATAAAGGGAAGTACCTTTCCAATGGAATTGCTGACCAGGAGAGGAATTCCCATGGGGACAAGCTCAGAAACACCAAATGAGGGTGAAAGGATACAAAACGAGGGCCAGGGAGAAAAGGGTAAAGAGAGATGGGCTGTTTACATGGAGGGGTACAAGGATGGTGAAGGGGAAGAAATGGAGAGTGGGAAAAGAGGGGAAAAGGAAAGAAAAGGTGAAGCAAAGGAAATGA
>NW_010972741.1:32493-32821 GCF_000737465.1 Haliaeetus leucocephalus | reverse complement strand
TAGTAGCTGGTACAGTGTTGTGTTTTGGATTTAATGGGAGAATAATGTTGATAAAACATCAGTGTGTTAGTTGTTGTTAAGTAGCGCTTATCCTGAGTCAAGGATTTTTCAGTTTCCCATGCTCTGCCAGCAAGCAGGTATACAAGAAGCTGGGAGGGAGCATGGCCAGGACAGCTGACCCAAACTAGCCAAAGGGATATTCCATACCATGCAATGTCATGCCCAGTATATAACCTGGGGGTAGTTGGCTGTGGGGGGTGGATTGCTGCTTGGGCATTGGTCAGCTGGTGGTGAGCAATTGCATTGTGCATCACTTGTCTTTTCTTGG
>NW_010972741.1:27135-27619 GCF_000737465.1 Haliaeetus leucocephalus | reverse complement strand
TTGGAAGTCTTAGTACTTTGGGGACAGACGCCAGTTGGGGGCTGGGGCCCTCGGGGGAGGGGGCTGTTTGTGCCCCGTGCCCGTGGGCTGGCGCTCACAGCTGGGAACGGGCTTTCCAAAATCCTGTTGGAATGGAAGGAGCCAGACGTGGGACCTGTGGCCGAGCTGGGGGACAGGGAGCAGCCCTGGACCAGCCGGCCTCAGGACCTGCAGCAAACTTGCCTTCAGACCGGCTCTCCCAGCAGGACACTGCCCAGGAGTCACTTTGATTGTTGCTGTTCTCCTTCAGGAAGCACGGCACGCACCAAGCACACCCGGAGCTGCGCCCGTGCCAGGAGAAGACTTGGAGTGGAGTGCAGCCGGGGCTGATGGCGACAGTTCCCACCAGCTCAGGAAGATGCAGGTAAGATGCCACAGAGGGGAGAGCAAGTGGCTGTCACTTCTCTTGCAGGAGCAGGATTTAACAGCAGAAGGGAGGCAGGAC
>NW_010972741.1:26097-26867 GCF_000737465.1 Haliaeetus leucocephalus | reverse complement strand
GGGGAGGAGAGGGTAGTTTTAATCAGCTGTAAGAATTTTTACAAGGCAGCTTTTGTGGGTCAGCGATGACGATGATGGAGGTGGTGGCTGAGATTCTGTAATGGATATTGTTTTGTTCTGGAATTGAATCCCAAATCACCCTCTGAGAGTCTTAGTCAGACTACTGAATCTGGGAGCATACAGTTTGTTTTCTTAAAACGGCAGGTAGTTGCAGGGAGAGCCTGTTTGGAAGTTTTAGCGGTTTGGGGACAGAGGCCGGTTGGGGGCTGGGGCCCTCGGGGGAGGGGGCTGTTTGTGCCCCGTGCCCGTGGGCTGGCGCTCACAGCTGGGAACGGGCTTTCCAAAATCCTGTTGGAATGGAAGGAGCCAGACGTGGGACCTGTGGCCGAGCTGGGGGACAGGGAGCAGCCCTGGACCAGCCGGCCTCAGGACCTGCAGCAAACTTGCCTTCAGACCGGCGCTCCCAGCAGGACACTGCCCAGGAGTCAAGTTGATTGTTGCTGTTCTCCTTCAGGAAGCATGGCACGCACCAAGCACACCCGGAGCTGCGCCCGTGCCAGGAGAAGACTTGGAGTGGAGTGCAGCCGGGGCTGATGGCGACAGTTCCCACCAGCTCAGGAAGATGCAGGTAAGATGCCACAGAGGGGAGAGCAAGTGGCTGGCACTTCTCTTGCAGGAGCAGGATTTAACAGCAGAAGGGAGGCGGTCTGAAAGGGCTTTGGAGGTCCAAAAGTGCCTCGGGCAGCTGGAGCAGTCATGTGACAGCAGAG
>NW_010972741.1:20886-23561 GCF_000737465.1 Haliaeetus leucocephalus | reverse complement strand
CCTGGTGTTTCAGGGGCTGAGTGATGGAGCAGGGACTTTGCTGCCTGCCAGGGTCAGCACTCAGCCTGTGCAGGGAACTCCCCATGACAGTGTGGGCAGAAGGAGTGCATGAAAGAAATGACCCCTGGAAGGGCAGAGCAGGGTGCTTCTGCTGTCGAGAGGCTGCTGCATGGGTCAGGTTTGCTCAGAGCTCCAGCTCAGCCCTGGGCATTTCTGAGGGGACTTTCAAGAAGAACATCAAGGCAGAATTCTCCTGAAAAGTAAGGAGTCTTTGCTTTGAATTTTTATCATCTTGGTGGGTGGGTGGGCAGTGTGAGACTAAAATTTATTTCTCCCCTCTGGAGAAGGCACCGAGACCCCAGTTGTCCTTAGCACTTGTCTGAGGTGCTCCTTAGCCCCTGCACACACAGAGATGCCCCTGGGCAGTGCCCGGCTGCCAGGAGGGGTCTGCAGGGCAGAGCTGAGCACACAGCGGGTGGGATGGGGTCTGTGAGCAGGGACAGGGAGGAGACAAGGGGATGGAGAAGCAGCTGCTGACAGGGACAGCTCCAGGCAGCAGAGACAGGGGCAGGGAGTGAGAGGAGGGAGCTGCTCCCAGAAATGCCATGGGAGGGGGAATTCGGGCACCTCCCTGTCATCACTAGAGAAAACCTGTAGTCTTTTCTTCCACCCAGCAGATCATCTGCCCTTACGGCCATGGGGACTCAGTCACCTCAGTTGGGTCAGCCCTGAAGAGAAGAAATTATCAAATGCCCTGCCATCTGTCCCTGTCCTGCCTCCATTGGCAGCAGGGCTGTAGTGTTTATCCATTTTTGTCCTCCTGTCCCTGCTCCTCTTGTTCTTGTCACTGGAGAGGAATGGGGAGGGGGGATTTGGGTGCATTTCAGACATTTGTCCATGTGAGTAAAATATCCCAGTCCCCTCCTAAACCCCAGGCTCCCAGTGATACAAATGACAAAACTCTCCTTTCAGGACATCCCATCTTTAGGACATTCACTTCTTTCCCTGCCAAAAGCACTTCCTTAAGGGGCGTGTGGAAACCAGAACAAATACTGAAAACAAAATCCCCAGTTTTGGTTGAATTGGGAGTGACAATGCTGAAAAGCTCTTTGATATGACAAGTGGATTTAATCTAAGATTCCCCCATGTTCCTATTTACCACCTGCTGTAGGGCAGGACTGACTCCCCTGTACCCCACAGCAGAGCCCGCTGCTCCTAGTGGCACCCTCAGCCAGCACCAAGCGTATCTCATGAAAGGGACCTGCCAAAGGGCTTCCTGAAATAGGAGAGGAGGCTTTGGTGGAGTTTCTATGAGAAATGCATTAGGTTTAGCTCAAAGAATTTTCTTCTAACTTGTCACTGGCTTTACCCTCTTGGACAGTGCCCCATGCCCAGAAGAAGCTAATGTCCAACAGCAGCTCCATCACTGAGTTCCTCCTCCTGCCATTTGCAGACACGCGACAGCTGCAGCTCTTGCACTTCTGGCTCTTCCTGGGCATCTACCTGGCTGCCCTCCTGGGCAACAGCCTCATCATCACAGCCGTAGCCTGCGACCACCACCTCCACAGCCCCATGTACTTCTTCCTCCTCAACCTCTCCCTCCTCGACCTGGGCTCCATCTCCACCACTGTCCCCAAATCCATGGCCAATTCCCTGTGGGACAGCAGGGCCATCTCCTACTGGGGATGTGCTGCACAGGTCTTTTTCTTTCTCTTCTTGATCACAGCGGAATATTCTCTCCTCACCATCATGGCCTACGACCGCTACGTTGCCATCTGCCAACCCCTGCACTACGGGACCCTCCTGGGCAGCAGAGCTTGTGTCCACATGGCAGCAGCTGCCTGGGGCAGTGGGTTTCTCAATGCTGTGCTGCACACGGCCAATACATTTTCACTACCACTCTGCCAAGGTAATGCTGTGGGCCAGTTCTTCTGTGAAATCCCCCAGATCCTCAAGTTCTCCTGCTCACGCTCCTACCTCAGGGAAGTTGGCCTTCTTGGGCTTAGTGCCTGTTTAGCATTTGGTTGTTTTGTTTTCATTCTTTTCTCCTATGTACAGATCTTCAGGGCCGTGCTGAGGATCCCCTCTGAGCAGGGACGCCACAAAGCCTTTTCCATGTGCCTCCCTCACCTGGCTGTGGTCTCCCTGGTTATCAGCACTGGCATGTTTGCCTACCTGAAGCCCCCATCCCTCGCCTCCCCATCCCTCAATCTGGTGGTGGCAGTTCTGTACTCGGTGGTGCCTCCAGCAGTGAACCCCCTCCTCTACAGCATGAGGAACCAGGAGCTCAAGGATGCCCTGCGGAAAATGATGAGCGGGTGCTTTTCAGAAGCAATTAACGCCCTGTTTTCTTCTGCAGAGCATTCATAATGGAACTCATTTCAGGCTCAGCCTGTCTTCTCTGATTCTTCTTTGTGGTGGCGGTGGTGTTTTCTTTATTTTTCTAGTGATAATGTTCACAATGAAATTTTATGATTCACCCCACTTGTAATTCACTGTCTACCTGTAGAATTTGACCCCGAGGCTGTGTAAATGAGGCGCAGTGCTCTCTCTGTATTTCAACACAGTAAAGGACCCTGCAGCGACTTGTTTGCCTGAGATCCTTCCTCTGAGATCTTGGTGAAGCTGCAGGGTGTTTACTTTGTGCAGAGGGGAAGGGGAAAAGAGTCTCAGCA
>NW_010972741.1:17509-20876 GCF_000737465.1 Haliaeetus leucocephalus | reverse complement strand
TGGAGCGTCAGGTTCCGCGTAGTGAGCAGTTGCACTGCGCATCACTCGTTTTGTATATTCTTTTATTAGTACCGTTGTTGTTGTTGTTGTTGTAACTTCTCTTTTTGTGTTGTCCCAGTAAATTGTCCTTATCGCAACCCATGAGGTTCTGCGGTTTGTTTTTTTTTTTTCTTTTCCACTTTCTGGTTCTCCTCCTCATCCCACCAGAGGGGGGCAGGAGGAGTGAGCGAGTGGCTGTGTGGTCCTTTGTTACCAGCTGGGCTGAAACCACAACACAGTCCAAGCAGATCCTCAGCTACCAGAAAGCAGCTCTCCTGCAGTCCCGCACTGCCATTCTGCTAGTTGTCCTACTTCTCCACCATCTCATGGTGGTAGCAGCCATGGCTGCCCTCCTCCTTCTCATCCCCAGGCAGACCCACCCTGTCAGGAAGAGACCAGACCTAGACAGCTCATTGAGTGTCTCTATCAGTACGCTGTCTTCCACACCCTGCAGGAATCTCCTGGCTTGCTTATGCCCAGCCCTGCTGCCCTCCCAGCAGACTGTGGGGTGCTTCAACTTGCCATGTCATCGAGGACCTGTGACCATGAGGCTTCCTCCAAGGCAAGGCTCTGTGCACACCAGCCTCCCCTTTGCACAGAGCTCCCCTCCAGCTCCTCACCCTCCACCTGCCTTCCTGAGGAGCCCTTGGCACCCATGGCTGCCCTCCCACCACTCCAGCTGTCCCACCAGGGCTCTGCAGTCCCCGTGGGGTGGGGGAGCACGTTTCTGCCTGCCCAGCAGAAAGGACAGTGCTGGGGAGGGGAGAGGGGAGGCAGGTAAAGGGGAAGGTTTGTGGGACGTTGTCTGGGAGGTGACTCCTGTTGCCAGAAGAGGATGATGCAAGGAGAGGCATGGTAGGTGGGAGGTGGATTTTGAGGTCACTTCTTTGGAAAGAACCCAATTGGCCAGGTGCTGAGGCAGGCCCAGTGCTGTCACCTGGAGTGTCGGAAAACCCACCCAGCAGTGCTGAGATCTTGGGAGAGGGGAGATGCAGAGGAAGGTGAAGATGGCATGGCTGGGAGGTGGAGTGTGAGGCCATTTCTCTTGCTGCTTGACTTGCAGCATCATAAACGCCAACGTGGCACAGATGGCAGTTCAGCCATTGGAGAAGAGTGGAGTTATGCAAAGCCAACATGGTTGGGAACCTATGGGACATGGCAGGAGAAATTGTGGGACGTGACAGAGAAGAGCGTGAGAAGGGACCAGCAGTATGGGCAGCACCCTGTGTCCCGGCTGGGTCTCACAGGTGGCTGCAGATGTGAGAAGTGGCCAGACGGCACAGAGAGGAGCACCAGGGACCTCCTGGGCAGTCTTGTCTTGCAAGGCCATCAGTGCCTGGGGAAGCCATCAGGGATGCCCTTGAAGTCCCAGAGGACCAAGGCAATGGTGTCCAAGCTATCAGATTTGGGTACAAATGGAGAAAACCTGAGACCATTGGGGGAAAACTAATTGGTGAGGGTTATGAATTGTGGTGGAGACTGTGGCAGAGAAAGGCAAGGGTCACGGCATATCATGGAAGAAGCAGCCCGTGGAAGTTTGGGAAGGAGAGGGCTGCAAGGGGCCAGGTGCCTGTGGGGAGGTGGCTGGTCAGTGCTGGTCTGGCCAAAGCCTGTGCCTGATCACCGCGGTCTGTCCTGCTTATTCTAGTGGTTTCAGTTGTGGTAGAGTTAACTAACTTCATAGCAAATTGTATGGGGCTATGTTTTAGATTTGTGATGGAAACAGTGTTGCTAACACACCAATGTTTTAGTCACTGCTGAGCAGTGCTTGCACAGCGCCAAGGCATTTTCTGCTTCTCACGCTGCCCTGCCAGCGAGTAGGCTGGGGGTGCAGAAGATGTGGGGAGGGGACACAGCTGGGACAGCTGACCCCAACTGACCAAAGGGATCTTCTGTACCATAGGATGTTATGCTCAGCTATAAAAGCTGGGGGAAGAAGGAGGAAAGGCGGAATGTTCAGAGAGATGTTGTTTGTCTTCCCAAGTAACTGTTACGTGTGAGGGAGCCCTGCTTTCCTGGAGATGACTGAACACCTGCCTGTCGATGGGAAGCAGTGAATGAATTCCTTATTTTGCTTTGCTTGAGTGCACAGCTTTTGCTTTACTTATTAAACTGTTTTGATCTCAGCCAATGAGTTTTCTCACTTTTACCTTTCCCATCATCTCTCCCATCCTGCTGCGGAGGAGCAAGCGAGCAGCTGCATTGTGCTTAAGTGACTACCGGAGTCAAACTACGACATTTATTAAACTCTGCTCCCAGCTTTTTTCTGTGTGAGTAGGCTCACTGCTGTGTGTGTGTTTGGGCGTGAACGTGTGTACATGCTTTGCTGGTCAATTGTAATATATGAACCACTTGTGGAACCTTTGCACCCGATCAGCCTGAGAGGGGGAAGAGGATGGAGCCCATTGTGTTGCTCATGGTTGTGTAAGTGCTGCTGTCAAGGTGCTGCTTATTTAAGCAACTCAGGGAAGACTCCAGGTCCATGACTTCTTGTCTTATTGGGGACTTTAATAACCCTGACACTCACTAGAAGGGGAACACAGCAGGATGCATGCTGTCCAGCAGACGTCAGGTCACAGTCAGGAGGGATTGGCCACACGAAACCTCATGCTATGCAGTAAAGGTTCATCCAAAGTCCTGCCTCTAAAGTGGATGAAGGCTCTGAAATGACATAGGACAGGGACTGCCTAGGCGGATAGCAGCTCCACAAGAAAGGGTCGGCTGATCTCTGGGTCACATTAGGCAAAAGAGGAGCCATCAGCAAAGATGGCCAACAACATCCTGGGCTGTACGAGCATGAGCACAGCCAGCAGAAGCGATCAGCGCTTGTTACACCACACCCAGCATACTTGCCCAGGTTTTGCTTCCTCACAGTGCCAGAGACACACTGGCAAGCTGGGGAGGCGCAAAAGTTCAGCAGAGGGCCACAGAGATGGTCAGTGTTGGAGCACTTGCCCTGCTAGGAGAGGCTGAGGGAGCTGCCCTTGTTCAGACTGGAGAGTGGAGGGATTTGCAGAGGGGGGATAACAGACATGCCTTGCCTACGATGAGATTTCCAAGAAGACACTGTGGTGCAAGGCAGGAGCACAGGAGGCAATGAGATGAAGGACGAGAGGGTCAGGCTCAATATAGGGAGAAACTTTTGCAACGTGAAGACAGTCAGACATGGGAAGCTGTTTCCCAGAGAGTGCGCTGCCTCCATCCCTGGCAGTTTCTCAGACCCATCTGGATAAAGCCGTGAGAAACCCGGTGTGACCCTGCTTTGTGTACAATGTTTTCTACAGATGTCTAAGAAGGTCCCTTCCAGCCTGGATGACACTTTCATTCC
>NW_010972741.1:15770-16298 GCF_000737465.1 Haliaeetus leucocephalus | reverse complement strand
TGTCAGAAATTTGTAGCGGATACCCAAGGTGTCACAAGCCAGGAAAGGATGACAGCAACCTGTAGGAAAAACACTCAAACACTACAAGGTTAGGGCAGGACGAACCATATGACTAGGGACCCATTTCAGTAGCCCTTCAGGTGTCTGTACACAGGCATACCCTCGCCCGAGACAACGCAACTCAAACGGCCCATCCCATTGGCATGTCTGAAGGTCACGCACACAGACCAACGGGTAGGGACCTTTCTCTTCCGTGTTCGTAAAGTGTCGTTGCGCCGCCGTCTGCTCCAGGTCCCCTCGAACTGTCTGATTTAATGAAGTTAACCCAGTTAACAGAAGACGCTGTGTACGGAGAGCAGGTGTGTTTTCCTGTAACCAGGAGGGCTCCTCCTGCTCCCCCCTCCCTAAGCCGATCGAGTAAGGCCTTTAAAGTTCGATGTGCTCGTTCTACAATGGCCTGGCCGGTACTATTATGAGGGATGCCATGCTTAAGGGTAATACCCCAGATCGTACAAAACCGTTTCACCT
>NW_010972741.1:11617-12979 GCF_000737465.1 Haliaeetus leucocephalus | reverse complement strand
AGTGAGTAGTCTGGCAGTGGGCAAGAAGTTATGAGGGGACACAGTCAGGATGACTGACCCCAACTGACCAAAGGGATATCCCATCCCCTATGATGTCACGCTCAGCGATTAAAGCTGGAGGAAGAAGAAGGAAGAGGGGGCATTTGCAGTTACACCATTTTTCTTCCCAAGTAACTGTTACTGGTGACGGAGCCCTGCTTTCCTGGAAATGACTAAACACCTGCCTGTCAATAGGAAGCAGTGAATGAATTCCTTTTCCTTCGCTTATAGCCACAGCTTTTGCTTTACCTATTCAAGTCATCTCATCTTGACCCATGAGTTGTTCTGAAATTGCCCTTCTGATTCTTCCCCCATCCCTCAGGGGAGGGCAGTGAGTGAGCAGCTGGGTGGGGGCTTAGCGGCTACATTGTGGACTGTTTTCTATTTTCACTAAAAACAGTAACACTATCATGCCCTAAAATTTCTTCTCCTTCCTGATGATGATAAACATAATTTCTTGACCTTTACTCGTGTCATTCATTCTTAGTTGACAAGACAGCTATAATTTCAGAGTATTTAGCCTCTGGCAGGAAGTTTTTAGAACAGTGCTTTTTCTCTCATTGCTGACTCTTTCTTATCCTGTCATGGTAACACCTGTCAGACAATGTTGCCCCTAATTCATTTCTGCTCTCTAGCTTTCAGCCTTATTTCAAGTGTGTCTGTATTTGTGTGTGTCTATTTGTGTGAGTTTCTTGTTTTACCAAAAACATGTCAAGGGACAGATCCAAAAGTGGTAAAAGCGCAAAGCAGGCCAAATGTTTATGTGGTGGACACTGATACACCACCATTCTCTTCATTTTGGATCTCTGAAGGCCTAACCCTTCAGCAGAGTGCCTGCAAGGTCTGAAGCCCCTCCATCTGCCCTGTAGGTCGGCATTGAAAGTGAAATTCCTCCAGTCAGAGGTGGTGTTCCGAGTCTTCTCACAGCCTACAACACCACAGGGGTCAGGAGATATCCCAGGACACCTCAAGGGGCATCATACTCCTCTGGACCAAAAGGTGGAATCTCAGGGCTCATGGCATACCAACACCTGTGTTCAGGGATCTGGTCAAATGACCCATCTCCGTCTCTGTAGCGGTGCTTGAGTTTGCTCAAGGAACCCTTGAGTTGATCCCCATGCAACACTGGTTGTCCTCCTCCGCAGGAGGAGAACACAGGGGGCATCCCCTCAACACAGGGGGTATTCCCCATACCCATCCTCCCTGCCAGTCTCTCCAGCAGAGGCTGTTTTCCTCCACTGCAGAACCCCAGGCAGGCAAACTGTCCCACCACATCTCATTTAATCCAAACCCCCCACAGCGGTGGGACAAGCCACAGGGCTC
>NW_010972741.1:11024-11594 GCF_000737465.1 Haliaeetus leucocephalus | reverse complement strand
TTGCTGCTATTGCTGTCACATCCCCTTGTCCCACTGAAACCCAGCTGCGCAGCCTCTCTATTCAACGCACCCGCAGGCCGTGTTTCTACGGGATACAAAACGCGCTTCAGCCACGGGGTGAAAGCTTCAGAGCTCCTTTGTGACTTGAACCTTTCCGAGAGTTCTTTGCCTCCCTCGGTTTGTGGGAAGGTGTTCGGATCTTACCTCAAACCCTGGCAAGTCTCCTTTTCCTTTAGGATTTAGTATTTTGAGTACTGAGAGATTAAGAGAGGTAGTCTCCTTGCCATTTTGTGCGTTGGTGCCAAAATGGATCTGTACCTTCAGACTATGTAAATAAGGGCATGTAGGCCACAGACATTCCTTTGGTTGTGGTGATGCCAGAGGTGAAAGACAGGGGTTTGGTTCCCTCTGCAGGAACTCTGCAGAGATGTAGAGAGCATGCATGGTTTCCTCACCGTTCCTTACCAGCGCACCAAGGGACATTTGCTCCTACACTGTCAGGGGAGGTTTGGACTTGACGTGAGGAGACATTTCTTTCCCAAGAGGGTGGTCGCACCCTGAAACAGGCTT
>NW_010972741.1:9551-10254 GCF_000737465.1 Haliaeetus leucocephalus | reverse complement strand
CCTGGCCCAGTCACAATAGGGTGTTTCTGCCATTCATTCCCAGTTAGGCTTACTTCAGCTTCCAATACAGTTAACTCTTGGGATCCCCC
Source organism: Haliaeetus leucocephalus (assembly GCF_000737465.1). Taxonomy (NCBI): domain Eukaryota; kingdom Metazoa; phylum Chordata; class Aves; order Accipitriformes; family Accipitridae; genus Haliaeetus; species Haliaeetus leucocephalus. The sequence continues at coordinate 10,165 of NW_010972741.1, read as the reverse complement.
TGTCACACCAGAGATACAGATGGGTTCTGCCCCTTTATAACTTGATGGCATTAGAGTACACTGTGCGCCGGTGCCTACTAAAGCCTTATACTCCTGTGGGTCTGACGTGCCAGGCCATGGAATCCACACAGTCCAATAGACCCGGTTATCCCTTTCCTCCACCTGGCTGGAGGCAGGGCCCCTCTAATTCTGGTCAGAGTATCCAGTACTCACTTCTCGTAAAATTGGCTCAGAAGTCCCTTCAAGAGGATCAGAAATAAGATCAGCTCTTCTACTCTGTTTGGAAACTGGAGCAGCATTTTTCCTGGTGGAATCCCCTTTTGTGGTGGTTTTTCCTTGCAACTCATGTACCCATGCATTTAGGACCGAGGTGGGTTTTCCATCCCATTTCCTCATGTCTTCTCTGTGATCACATAGGTAAAACCACAGGACACCTCGTGGTGTGTACCTTCTATATTCTGTCTCTCGGGCAGAGGAACGCTCACTCCTAATAGCTGAGACATTGGTCCTTACAAGTGGGGAGTAGGACATATCCTCTTTGATTTGCTGGACATCCTGGGACAGCTTCTCCACAGCTGAAATGCAGAATTGTAGGGAATAAGAGAGATTTTCTT
>NW_010972741.1:8799-9115 GCF_000737465.1 Haliaeetus leucocephalus | reverse complement strand
ATTATTGCCAGTGCGTTGGCATAGGACAATGGTGAGCTCCGTACAAACTTCCGCCACATGGGTCGTGTGCATTGGACTTCATCTGGATCTTTGGGTAATTGTGGGTTGTCCGGGTCATAATGAATCATCTCTAGCATGGCTAATTCTCTCAGATATTGGGTACCTCTCTCCATGGTGGTCCACTTGCTTGACTGACATATAATATCTTCCTTAAAGGGGTACCTTTCCTTCACGCTTGACAGGAGTCGCCTCCAGAGGCTGATGGCTTGTGTCCCTTTTCCAGCTGCCTTGTCAATGCCACCTTCCCTGGCAAGCA
>NW_010972741.1:8050-8319 GCF_000737465.1 Haliaeetus leucocephalus | reverse complement strand
TCTCTCTGGAGTTGCCATGGGGACAGCAAACCTTTTCCAAATATTTTACTAGTTCTTCTGGATTCTGCACTTGTTCGGGGGTGAATTTCCAAAACACTGGAGGTGCCAACTGTTCTAGGTACTTGCCAATACTAACCTCCACACCCTGCCACTCATAATTATCCAGCTTTGGGGCAGATCTCTGGGTGGTCTTCATAAAGAGTTGTTTAACCTTAAACAAGACCTGAACCACATTCAGGAACATGCAAGTTCCTAGCAATAGGACCATG
>NW_010972741.1:6164-6459 GCF_000737465.1 Haliaeetus leucocephalus | reverse complement strand
AAGTTTGATGGCAAGGTTCACTCTATCACTTACTGCACAAAGGATATAAAAATGATTCAAAATTACCAACACAGAATCAAAGGTACCAATACAAAATCTGTTTAGAGCACTATAATACAAGCTTATACGTGATATTGGCCACTTCCCAATGATCTGCAGAAGGTAAGTAGTCTCTCAGCCTCAAGAACCTTGAGAGATGTCCCAGCTCAAGCGGAGATCACTGCCATGCAGCCAGCTGCTTAGCAGGGAGAGCTCAGAGAAGGCTCACTTAGGCTGTCATATTTATGGACTAAAG
>NW_010972741.1:2192-3097 GCF_000737465.1 Haliaeetus leucocephalus | reverse complement strand
AGACTGTCTCCTCAGGATGAGTGGACAGCTACAGAAAGCAGTCCCTTGAGGTCTGACACTGTATAGACAACCTTGCTCCCCACCTCTCCAACCACACCATTTCTGCCTTTGGCCACCTGGGACTTAGATCACTTTGCCTTACATCAGACTTCTCCACCCAAGGCTGAAGCTGGATGTTACAGCTCCCTTGCATCAGCTCCCACCTGCTCTCCTTAGAGAACTGGCTGCACATGGGCACAGCAGGACTTTTCCTCTTTGCAAGCAAAGCAAAGCAAAGCAAAGCATGCTGAAGTTTGATAAACAATAAAAGACAGTCTGCAACCATATGCTAAGCACAAGCGGTGTCTAATGAGGTAGCCTCTCTACAAGGAATAATCTTATGAGAAATATTTTAAGTAGGGAGATAAAAAAGGTAGATATAAACATAATTAAGGAGCTGGCTAAGGAGACAATTAGACTCCTGAAAGACAGGCAAGCTTTTAACTCCCTGAAGCTCAAGCAGCAACCAGATAAGTGAGGGGTATCTGAATGAAGAGTGAGTAGGAGAAAAAGAATGTTGGCGAATAATGAAAATGGCCTTTGTCTGGACAGCCTGCATCTGAAAAGATGGCTTTTGAAATGGTCATTGTATCAGGACAGGTGAAAGTATAAGAAAGATTAGAGGAATACAATACAGCACGTAACAGGCAGAAGAGCGGTACTAAAGTTACAGGGGAAGATGGCTATTTCTTTGGAATATCCCTTTGGAAAGGTGATGGGATTGGTAGAGGTCTCCATTTTCTCCTATTCTTTGTTGTCTATACTGTGTCAGGCCTCAAGGGACTGCTTTTTGTACATGCCCACTCATCCTGAGGAGACAGTCTGCACCAATGTGAAACACAGAACGCTTCTATGCTCTCCTCTTT
>NW_010972741.1:0-2182 GCF_000737465.1 Haliaeetus leucocephalus | reverse complement strand
TCATTCAGATACCCCTCACTTATCTGGTTGCTGCTTGAGCTTCAGGGAGTTAAAAGCTTGCCTGTCTTTCAGGAGTCTAATTGTCTCCTTAGCCAACTCTTTAATTATGTTTATATCTACCTTTTTTATCTCCCTACCTAAAATATTTCTCATAAGATTATTCCTTGTAGAGAGGCTACCTCATTAGACACAGCTTGTACTTAGCGTATGGTTGCAGACTGTCTTTTATTGTTTATCAAACTTCAGCATGCTTTGCTTTGCTTTGCTTGCAAAGAGGAAAAGTTCTGCTGTGCCCATGTGCAGCCAGTTCTCTAAGGAGAGCAGGTGGGAGCTGATGCAAGGGAGCTGTAACATCCAGCTTCAGCCTTGGGTGGAGAAGTCTGATGTAAGGCAAAGTGATCTAAGTCCCAGGTGGCCAAAGGCAGAAATGGTGTGGTTGGAGAGGTGGGGAGCAAGGTTGTCTATACAGTGTCAGACCTCAAGGGACTGCTTTCTGTAGCTGTCCACTCATCCTGAGGAGACAGTCTGCATCCGTATCAGAGAATGCTTCTATGCTCTCTTCTTTAAAATGGAAAGCAATGAAAAATGTCCTTTAAAATAAAAAATCATTTTTATTAGATTGACTCTGAAACCTTCCTCCTTAACTACACTAGGAAACGTCTCTAGCTGTACAAACCTTGAAGACTTGAAGAACATTACAGGAAGAGACATGGCTCGTTAGGGCTTTCTGTATTTTAATGAGCCCCACAGTGCATTTGGGACTCATTAAAGGAACCTCAGGTACTGAGAGGAGATTGAAGAAACTGCTCAAGAAGTCAGAAGGAAAACTCAAAGTACCTTGCAGCATTAATGGGCCCCACTGAGGGCCATGACTGACAAAGGTCTGACAAAGGCTCCCATGGACTCGTTAGAGCAGTTAATTGGAGGCTGTGATTCCAGGTAGGCCAAGGCACTGTGCAGGTGGCTCTGATGCTGAGAAACCCTGGCTTGCTTTGATGAAGCAGAAAGCCAAGGCCTCACCCCCAGGCCCTGGCACCACAGATCCTGTCCCTCACACGTGGCTCCGGGCTCTTCCTGGGGGCAGTGGGATGTGAGGGTGAGCAATGCCAAGTGTAGGAAGATTCTATGACACCTCCAGGCCTCCCAAAGCAGGGGTAAGAAAGAAACAAAGTGCAAAGCCTCAGAAGAGTGCTTCTCCTGCTCGGCCTCGGTGGCAGAAGCAACTGCCATAGCCAAGGGGACAAAGACATTGGTTCCTTTGGGCCTTTCAGCCTTGCCAGAGCCTCTGGCCATCTCTACTGCAGGCTGTGTCACACTGTTCATGCCTGCACCTCTTTCCCTTCAGGCTGTTAATACCCATCTGGCTTTCCCACCTAGGTCTCACCCTGGCATTTCTTTACCTTCACTACGTGTCTCTCCACCCATCATTCACTGTTCCTTGAAACACAAAGCCATGGGCTGATCCAGACTCCCTCTGGCTGACCTCTTACACCACAAGGCTACCCTTTGAGTGAGACTTCTTTTTCCTCGCCCCCACTCGGAACCTTCCAAGCTGCACTTTGTGGAGGTTTCCGTCTCTTCCCACTACCAAGAAAAGCTCCATCATCTCTGAAACCACCTTTCAAGCAGTTGCCGGCTACTACTATAGTGTCCTCAGCCTCCACTTCACCAGGCTAAAGAAGCCCAGGTCCCTCAGCCTCTCCACAGAGGCCCCAAACCCCAGCCTGGCACATCTCCTCTGACCCTCTCCAGTTCCTCCTCATTCCTCCAGAACAGGGAGCCCCACACGCACACACACACTAGCTTGGAAGTTGCCACACCAGTGCTGAGTCAAGGGGGATGAGAACTCCCTTCTCTGGGTGGCCATGCTCCCCCCCTAATGCAGCCCTGTAGGTGGCAGTTGGCCTCATTCAAGGTGAGCATGCACCTCTGGCTCCTATGGCATCCCTCATCACAGCCAGGCCCATCTCCTCAGGGTCACCCCTGAGCTATTCAGATCCCAGCGTGCCCTCACATATGGGGTTATTCTGTCCCCAAGTGCAGGACTGACCACGGAGCCTTGTAAAGCTTCATGAGGTTTCTACTGACCGAATGCCAGAGGTTTGCAGGGTCCCTCAGGAGTGAAGCTCCATTGGGCGATTGTTAATGTGTGCGTGCAGGTGGCTCACCCTGACTTGTGGTG
>NW_010972740.1:86749-107699 GCF_000737465.1 Haliaeetus leucocephalus | reverse complement strand
GTCTTCTATTGTGTTTTAGGCACAGGCATATCAGGCTAAAATACCTCTTACCTATGTCTCATCATGACAGCATTTTATATTAATGGTTTCAAAGATTAGATCCTTAGTTACTATGTGACAGTTATTAAATGAGGACAATGCAAACTACACTTTTACTTGTTTTGATTCAGAGGCATAGACAACCAGAAAGCATTCCCATTTCTTATCCTAGGTGTCCTTTGACTAATTTGAAGCATGTAAGCATACAGCCAATCATTCCTTTCAGACAGTAATCAGTGAGTGGTTTACCGATATTCAGAAGAAGAGGCGATAACTCAGCAGGAAGAATATATTCTCCCATCAAAATCCTTTCCACTTCATCGTTGTTAAGGGGAAGAAAAAAGGTCTTGCAAAAAACCTGCATGTCAACAACTTTCAGTGAGGATATTTAGAGTATAATGTTAGGTGCCTCTTTTTCTACATCAGATGGATTATAGGTCAAGCAGTCTACTTCTACTAATTGTGTGTAGGTCTAGAATATGGTTACAGATATTGTTTCAATGGGGTAACCTAGCAATTACCAATACTCAAACTAAATATATGTAAAATAATCTATAGCAATGCTGCACACCTTTTATACCTTTCCTTCATATTCTGCAGAGGACCATTGCGTCAGAGCTCTTTTCAAACTGCTTGTGTCACCCCAAGGGTACTTGCAAAGGATTATATTCACCTAGAATGCTCTTTCTAGTGATCTATCTATATTATATACTATAATGATACATACATTACCACATGTATTACTACATATATTAATATATAATGATACAATATATTATCCAGTGCCTTGCTAGTTTGGAAGCTATCCAATAAACTTCTGTGCTCACACTATGTGGACCAATAGCTGGACACACAATATGGTGCCATGCTTCCCAGCTGTGGGACAGGAACCTCTTCCAAAAAGGTTATTTCTATCAACACTTATTTCTAGGTTGATATGAGATTCAGAAATTTTTGAAAGAGTTGCTATGCTGATTAGAAGGGAAATTTAATAGCTTTGTACAAGATTATAGAATGAAGATGTGGCAGCAGAAAACAGAGGTTGTGTTCCTTCTGAGTACTACTCACCAAACACGAGCAGAGCTATACCTGAACAGTATTAGTACTAAAGAAGTGCAGTGAGCATTGAAACACCCCTTTTCTGCTAAACTCTCTTGATATCATCACCTCATTGTCTTCTGTTATTCCCATCCTACTTGTCTGTTTACCTTTCATGCTATCTGGCAGACGAACAGCAAGTACCTTGAGGAAGGGACAGGTTTTTTTATTATGTTTCTGAAAAGCTGCTCATGTATTTCCGTTCTGAGTTGACATTCTTAGGCACTATCATAACACTTAATAAAGGCAACATTTATCAATGAAGTGATGCAAAGGTGACCTATTTTAAAATAAATATTTCTCTAGCACATATTCACACTGGGGATTTGTCCCTTTGTATGTCTTTGCTGTTTCCTTAGCCTGATTTCTATATTCTATGTATTATCTTGAAGCATTTAAGATTAAGAAAAAAAACAATTCCACTACATTATTTGGCTTTTTTTTCATACAAAATCTATGTTTATAGAAATCCAGATAAGAAATTACAATGTTTATTTAGCTAGGAATAGAAATGGGTACATAAGTATTCTTTCCTGTCCTATGTAACTAATGTTCTAGCAGCCTGTTATGCATATTCTCATAATTATTTTGTTTTATTCAAAATGTTCATATTTAGTTTATTAATGCTGTATTTCACATTTCCAAGATTTTTTAGAATCCATCTTGCAGTGGTCTTGGAAGTCTTAGTTTTACAGTTGGACTCAATGATCTTAAAGGTCTTTTTCAACCTAAATGATTCTATGATTCGATCATGTCTCAAAGGTATTAAAACTTTTCTAATTTTTTGTTCGCATGACATGCTGGTAGCCTAGGTTAATACATTACCCCACAGATGCCTATGTAATTAACTGATCTTTCATAGGCTTCTATGCTCAGTGGAGCATATCCTTAATTTAAAAACAACTAACTGGTGTGAACAGAAATTATTGGACTTTGAGTCAAAACCAGTTTGTTCTTGATTCAAGTCCATCCTATAATCCATTTGATTATTTCTCAGAATTTTTCTAAGTCAACAGGCTGTTAAGTGCCCAGCTTCTTACTGGGAATGACACTGCTTCCTTAAAAGTCAGAACCCAATGCTTGGAAAAAAAAAGTGTTCATGAAAAAACATTGTGCAGAGCCAGATCGAAAAGAAATCTCTTCTGATTGGTTTACAGTGCTCCTGACTAACACTGACCAAAGGATGGAAACAGGATTCCATAAATGCCCTCAGATGTGATACTTTGTCAATTAATAACTGTACTAATTAGAAAATACTTTCCACAGTAACAGTATTAATTTAAACAATAGATAAGGGAAAGAAAAAATGTCTGACTAGTATCTTCTGATTTGACATATAAATTAAAGAACTAGTTTTGCGGGTTTTGTACAGATTTTCCTGTATCAACACCACATGTGAGAATAAGCTTCCTATAGGAAACTGTGAGCACCAGTGTCAAGAATCTGAGAATCTGGATAGTGGGGCACTTTTAAAATTTTTTTTCAGTTTTGGTGTCACAAAAGTTTTAATTTTAGAGAAACACAGAATTTTAAAATGTTGCATACAGTAGGTCACAAACAGAGTAAACCCTTTGCCTTGGGAATGTTACAATGCGGAAGACAGAAATTAGTCTCCAGCTCCTTTCTTATATATCTTCTTTCCCTTCCACTCGTCTCCTCTCTCCCTGACTGCTCCATCTGAAGTTGCCTCCTGATCTCTTTATTCCCCCATGTTTTTGCATGGGACTGCCCATAGGTTCAAGGATCACTTCCTGATATTAACAGGGGGAATCTTTTTAAAATAAAATGCTTTCACACATATAACCTGCACCTCATATAATCCATCCTCCTACAAAAGTACCAGTCGCTGACAATGAATTAAGCTGTATCTGCAAAGAACTAACACAACACTGGGGGCAGAAAAAGGGAACATTAGTGGCAGGGAGCTTTTATAGGAGCAGGATACATGAGCAGGGAAGTTATTATAACAGTGGTGATGCTATAGTAAAATGCCTGTTCTTGCTTCTACTGGGCTAGAGTTTCCTGCTTAGGTCTCTAATCCACTCTACTATTGAATTCCTTTTCTTACTTATAACAGATAACAACAAATTATAACGGTGAATAGTCTCAATTTTCCGGCTTTTATTTAAGTGATTGCATAGAAGCAGAATATGAGACTCTATGAGTGGCTAAGGGGATCAGGAAGTGAAGTTTGTCCTAAGTATTTTGTATTTTAGGAAGCAATGAAGGTGAACAATAAAAAGATGTTTAAATAAAAAGGGCAAATTCCTTCATAGCACTAAAACTTTCCTTAAAAAAACAGAGTGATATAGCTCTGAGGCCATCACCTGAGACACTAACATAAGAACTAGATCACTATGATACAGATCTTGGTAGGTCTAACATGAGAAATATACAATCTCATTTATGATGCCTTTCTATCTGCTTGAATCCCCTGTACGACTGATCCTCTTTTCAGGAGGAAGACAGGAAACATAGAAGATTTGTGCCAGGGTGCTATTATACTCTAAAATTTAGCAGGTGCTTACCTATTCTTCACTGCCAGCAAAAGGACTAACTGTAGAAAATGAATTAACATAACAAATTTAATTATGGAATTAGAAGAATAAAAAAAATAAAATAAAATATCTGTGGTCAGTATTAATGATCCACTTTCCTTCTTATTAATTAATTTAAGCATTCATGATGGAAATGTAATGCTGCCGAGCAGACTGTTTGAACATAATGTTCCATTAATACTTTTGTTTATTTTTCTGTTTTTAATGTTGATGCTCTTGATAACTGTGTAATATCCAACTCATCAATAAATTGGCTGAGATATGAAAGGCCCTGTAGCCTCAGCTTCTGCAGCTGAGAACTAGTTCAAATATTACAGTAAATGCTGTGTCTGGATGAAATAATAAACATAAAAAATTTAATGTACATCCAAACTATGTTGATACAAGGTTTCTGATAGTCCCTAATTAACCAGACTACTCCTATACATGTTCTTGAAATAGCTTTCTCAAAATGCTAATTAATAAACACAAATCTCCTCTGACATACAGTAGAAACTTTTAACAAAATATGTCTCTAGCCTCCTATGAGACCTGGCATTACAGATATGTGGCCAATTGGTCTTACCAAAAAAAAGACAATTCAATGTAGATCTGAAAAAAGTGTTTTTCTATTTCATAATCAACAGATCATTAGTAAACCCTGGGTCAGATTCTGATATCCTTACTTGTGTGGAGTAACTCTGTTTATCATTTATAATATACCTAAAAGAAACCCTTCTGAATTCAAACAAAACCACTGATGGGTATCTCTTATAAAAGTTAGAACATTAGTCTCTGATAGATATTTACTAAGATTGAGATGATGATAACTTGCTTCCCTGTTGCTACTCTGAACATTTTTGTAAACACAGGCTCACAGTTAGCTGATGTGCTAAATGAACAGACTCCATTTAGAAACACTGGACCCTATTCTGACGCCCGTTCTACTAGCTGATGGCCAGAGAGAAGGGGAATGGGATGTGATCCAGTATTTTGCATTATTCACACAAAGCCTTCAGATGGGGGTCATGCTGGCAAATGCCTGGGCTGTGAAGGATACAAACCTTGCTTCATGTGCCACTGTAGCTGGTGTGTGCTGCGCCCACAGCAGGTTCAGGTGGAACCCACAAGAGCAGCATCAAATCATTTCCAGCGTCTACAACGGGGTACCAGAGGGATCTCACCAACCACTCACTGATACTCTAAAGGGTGAGGATGCCACAAACACACTTCCCATGATGCATGTGTGCAGGGGAAAGTTGTGCTGTACTTGCTAAGCCCAGTCCCAGTGCTGCCGTGATACCTTATTCCCTGGCAGAAGCTGACCTGTGGGGTAGAATGTGTGCCTAGGCTTTTGCATTAATAATAACAACAACAACAATAATAATAATTCTTCACCATCAATAATAATATAATAATAGTGAAAAACAGTAAAATTTACAATTCACATAAAAAAGGCTGCACTGAATCAGACCAAGGGTCCATTTACGCTCATGCCCTTTTCCTGACACTGACCAGTGCAAATGCCTGGAGCTGTATAATCGCTAAGACACATGCAGTAGATGCGAAGCTCACTAGGAGCTACTCCAGCTTATTCCAGCTGGTAACTGGCCCACTATTGCTAAGCAGCCCACTGCAGACCTCCATGCTCCCTGCATGAAACCTCACTGCCTACTGAGTGCACTGTTTACATCTGGATGCAAACATGCAATTTAATATTGCATATAAAATTCAACGAAAGACATTGTCCAGAATTAATAAATTTCTGATACCTATGCAGCTTTTTCTTTTTTTTTTTTTTTCATGAAACTTCTAACCTTACTTTGTTTATTTAAAGGATATGAGGCCTGTGTAACAGACTTTGCCTTTAAGGCAAGAAAGATCTTTGTGTTATACTAAGTTTACATGCAAGTGTAAGATGTTGAATATCAGACAAGTTTTTTACAAGGCTCAAATGTCAAATGCCTACTTACAGATAAGCATTACCCTTGGTTTTCAAAAAGTCAGTGATGAGATCCAGTGAACACCAATAATCATAATCTCAGTCAAGAGGATTTTTGCTACAGGAAAGGGCAGGATAGCACCACACACAAAGCTGCTTAGCACATTACTACAGGCAGAAATGTTACTTAAGTATGTGCAAGTGAATACTTGCTCAAACAATTCACAGACAATGTCCTAGATATCATAAGAAGCTGTTACAGTACTGACATTTATTCTTAGGTATGACCATGAATATTTCATGACCAAGCAGATTAAAACCTGTCTTATGTAATTATACTGAACTGTTTACTACTAAAATCTCTGCTGAGTCAAAGCTGTGTTTTCCATACTGTTTTTGTACAGGATATACTAAATATTTTTAATCAACCAAATCAACAAATATATAGCATGTGTTCAACTAAACTATCTGACATCTTTGAGAAAAACTAGTAATTGAGCAGAATTAATATAATGAATTGTTACTGCTAACTATTAAAGTGGCTGCAAACAAATTTGCCAGTGATTCATTCATGCTCAGGAAAACAAGCTGAGTTGGAAAACAAGAAAAAAGTTTATTATTCATGAAAGCTTCATAAAAGTTAACTCAAGCACACCCCCCCAATTCAAACATGTATTTGTCCTCATCTCACCTCTGAATCATCTGTTCAATCTGCCCTTTCTCCATCATGCTGTGCTGAACTGATTGCTTCAGTCATACCAGTTAAGGAGCTGGGAGACAGAAATTTCTTTGCACAGTACTCTGGCCTGCTCCCATTCAGAAGCAGTCACATAAAAATTATATGAAAGGGTGTCAGCCTCCAGGATATAAATAGAGAGAGATTTTCTTTCTATGAGCTGGGCTTACAAATAGGAATCAAAATGTAGTATTTGGAAGGAAAAATGTATTTTTTAATCTAATAGTGCAGGGTCTTGATTCAACTAACAGCCTAATGCTCTGTATGTACTTCATGTTATGCTTGCTTTTGAATAACAGGTGGAATCGGGGTCTCTGCACACAGTATCAAATGAGCTACTCCTTTTGCACACCTGTACCATTTTCACTGCCCTTTAAAAACAGTCTCTTCACATTGTTGCAAGCTCCCAACAAGACTTTGCTTCTCCACCTTACCTCTGGCAATTCCTACGGCTACTTTGTGCTTAGTTGTACTTCCTGGAAATCACTCAGAAGTGCTTGATTCTTGTTTTTCAAGAGACCAGAAGTAGTGCCAGAAGGGTCTGTCAGGACACTAGTAGTTTAACTAGATTGATGCAAAGACACCTATGAAAAAAAATGATCATACTTGTGACTGGGTTTTTTGGTTTTGGGGGTTTTTTATGTTTTGTTTTGTTTTGTTTTGTTTTTCAAAAAAGCTGACACATCATTCACTGCATACATGAATGAAAATGCTGTTATCCATTATGTCAAATATGGAGATGAAGTTCAATGGCCTTGTATATAAAACTGTTTTGTCCTTCTTGACATATGCTAAAGTTGCATCCATTCATAATCTATCAGTATAACACACACATAGGATGGGACACCATGAGAATGACAAGAGAGAGGGACAAAAGGCTTTGAAATATTTTGATAGTTACTTACCCTTTAGGATTTTTCTACATTTTTTGAGGGAAAGGATATTGCAAGGGCAAAGCGTCAGCATGTGCCCAGCCATGAGGCTGTTCTGCAGCTGAGTCTCTGGTGGGTGCCAACTGTGGAATGAAGTTTTGTGGTCCCTGTCAGATGTGTTTCTCTTTTACTCCAGGGACACAGCTACATGTGAATGGTCACAACACAGGCTCACAAAGCCCCCGGATGGGAGACTATCCTTGGTGCTCAGAAGTACCTTGTTTAATGGCTGGGCAGAAGGCCTTCCAGGTCTGCAAGGGAAACGTGTGTCCCAGTGAGCCTTCTTGTATGGCCTTGCATCCATCAGAGGAAGGAAGAGCCACCACTCATAGCAGCTTGGCTTGGGCTCAGCAGCACATCCTGGGTGGAGAAGGCAAGAGGTGGGGTCTGGCAGGGAAAGTGCTAGAGGCTTCCGCAGATCCTTCCCACCCTCACCACCAAAATGTCCCAGGACATTTTGCTGTAGGAAGGAGAGTCTGTGGTGAGCCAATGTCTTTATGTCTTACACCTTCTATCAAAGTTCTGAAAAAAACCCTTCCCGTTGAGTGTCTACACCATCTTGTACATTTTTCTCTTTTAATAGGTTTATTCAGGCTACCAAAAATATCATAAATAAATGATATTGGTATCCTGTTGAGAGATTTGCAAGGCCAGAAGCAAGACAAACTATTTACTGCTTCTTTATTTTTCACTTATCTGGAGACAAAATGACATTTTAGAGTAAATGAGGCTGGAATACTGTACAGGTCTGCTGATATTATTCAGTTTTTCACAAGCTAGAATTCATCTGTGTCGCCCTAGTCAGGATAATAGAGACCAGTTCTACAAAAAAGTGTTTTGGTCATACATAAGTTGTGCTTTCAGAGGGTCTCCCTGAAGAACATGGCAAAAAACACTGGTAGAGCATATTGGGAGATAGACAGTGCTTGGGATAAAGGCATAAGGGTGTATCCTAGCATGGCTGTCTCTCAGGCCATTCAGCAGCTATCCTATAAGTAAAATAGGAAAAAAACCCACCATACCAAATATGCATATCCCGAAAATTCAAACATTTCAGGGATATATAGCTTGCTGGCATGGTTTAACCCCAGACAGTAACTAAGCACCATGCCGCCGCTCACTCACTCCACCCCCACCCAGTGGGATGGGGGAAAGAACCAGAAGGAAAAAGGTAAAACTCATGGATTGAGATAACAACAGTTTAATAGAACAGAGAGGAAGAAACTAATAATGATAATAATAGCAATAATAATAAAAGGACTGGAATATACAAAACAAGTAATGCACAATGCAATTGCTCACCACTTGCTGACCAATGTCCAATTAGCTCCCGAGTAGCGATCCCCCCAGGCCAACTCCCCCAGTTTATATACTAGGCATGACATCACATGGTATGGAATACCCGTTTTGCTAGTTTGGGTCAGCTGTCCCTGGCTGTGTCCCCTCCCAACTTTTTGTGCCCCTCCAGCCTTCCTGCTGGCTGGGCATGAGAAGCTGAAAAATCCTTGACTTAGTCTAAACATTATATGGCAACAACTGATAACATCAGAATGTTATCACCATTCTTCTCATACTGAACCCAAAACACTACACCAGCTACTAGAAAGAAAATTAACTCTATCCCAGCCAAAACCAGGACACTTGCATTTCTCCTTTATAACTATTGGCATGACAAAGGTCTAGTTATTCAAGTATCTCCCAGGAACTGGAAGAGAGTGGTTATTCCTCCCAGTTGAGGATTTAATGATTTTGACATTAACTTGGGTTCATTCCTTTTTGTCTTGGTTTCAGCTGGGATAGAGTTCATTTTCTTTCTGGGACTGGGGTTAAACCACAACACTTTTCTTCAAGTATTTTACAATCTTTAGTCAGGTCATTTATAGAAAACTGCACAGCCTAGACCCCTAAGGTAGTGAAAACTCAACATTTTAAATTAAATCCACACCAACTGAGAAGCCTCAGCTCCTTGAAAAGTAAAATCACAGTTGCTTCTTTCATGTTGTTTTTATGAAATCAGCTTTTAGGGACTGAAACAATATTTAGCACATTTTACACTGGTATGTTTGACTTTGAGGATGGAATTGGCAACTGCTGAAGCAAGCACCTCCAAACTCCAAGCAATCTAAGATTACGGGTTTTTTTTAACTTTAGCTGATAAATTCCTATTTATGCCACAGCTGGGCATTTGAAGATGTTGAGGAAACTTCTAGAGCACAAAAGCTAGTGGGTGAGCTGGGCTTATGGAATCTGCTTGGCATTCAGGTCAAAAAAACACACACAAAAGATCATGAATTTGGTAGCTGTTAAACTATGATGAAATTTTTCTTTTCTCTCACAAAATTTAGGAGTGACTTCTACACCATAGAGGCAAACCTGGGTGCAGAATTACAAGTGTTCAGAATACATGCAGGGCAGGTATTAAGCACTGGATATCTAATGAAGTATTATGGCTATTGGTGAATCTTAGTGGAAAAATCAGAAGTATAATTATAAATGTTTTTCCTTTATTCTATTACATTCCATGAAAAACACACTCCTGCCATATAGCAAATTTCCATCTGGCTGGAGGATTTAATGTTTATAACAATTCATGCAGCAGCAAGATTAAAAATTCACTATGAAGATTAAATAATAGTATTAAGCAGCTATTGTTTGAGTGTTAATTTGCTTTTTTGGCTTCACACTGACTCAAATATAGGTAATTTTAATGTACTATGCCAGAAAAACAACACCAATGATGATCCTTTATATGTCCTATAATTTCCAAAACATAGTGTTAGAATTTCAACATTATCAAAAACTTATTTGCCTGTAAAAAATTCTTTCTTTCTCTCTTTCACTTCATCAGTATAAATAGAAATAAAGTACCTGTGGCAAATATGTCTGGTATGGTGCATTTTTTGCTGAGCTTATCAGGTGGCTGCAAGATATATGTTATCATGAAAACACATTACTACTCCCAGTCCACTAACTGAGATTTCTGAATGCAGATTACCAGGGACATGGCTTCTATTCATAGTTTTGTTATTTGGAGAGTTGTTTGATGAAAACAGGTAACAGTTTCTGATATAAATAGTATTATAGGTCAAGAAGGAAAAACAACAACAAAAACAACAGAAAAATATGGCGTTCAGCGTTGATGTTAAATTTAAAAGAATCCCATATGCTTTAGAGAATCTACATTTACAGGCAAAGTAACTGTAATGGTTTCACTTAAGACACAGGTACAGGTGGCACTTCAGAAGTCTATGGACAAAGAAAGAAAATAAGACACTAAATTTTTCTTATGATTATTCCAGAATATTTGTTCAAATGCTTAGATACAGTGACTGAAAGTAGGCATGCATAAACATTTCAGTTCATTATTTGACCTTTTATTATCACACCATTTGTTGCACTTCTAGATGACAGTGCCTCATTGGTAAGCCAGAGTTATCTTCCTGTCCCCTGTAGGGTAGCTGGACTACCTTGTAAAACTTCAAAATGGTCATTGAAAAAGGAGTAAATAATGAGAAAAATGGAATGTGCTGATAAAAACTGGAACTTACATGTACATAAACTGCAGTATGACAAATAGCAGGAATAAACCAGGCTTTAGCTTTAAGCAAATGAGTTTCTTTGCATCATAGAATCAAAAAGGAACTAGGAAAATGTTGTCTTTGCTTAGATTTGAGTAATACCATAGGAATAACTCAACTTACCCAGATAGTATTGGTATTCAAAATCATTAGAAAAGGTTAAAGTGCTGATTTAACATGTTACCATAAGGAAACACTTAACTACTTATCTAGCTGTAATGAAGTTATTTAATTAAGCTCCCAACAAAAATGAATATATGTGGTTGTAGAACATTTTAGAACACAGAATCTTTTAAGTTACAGACAGCTCATATGTTTAAAAGGTAGGAAAATGCTTAAGGGAGTTCTGTAATCAAGAAAAGTAATTACTTAAGGAGAAAAATACATTGTGGATTAGCTTTTAGGTCCAAGGCACAATAGGACCTTTACTGAATCCTGTCTCTATGTATTCTATATCCAGAACAATTTGTTTGTTTCTTACAATTTAATCCTGAGAGGAAAAGGCAGGCATATTGACTTTTCATATGCAACTAAATTAATTTGGTGAATGCATATTTACTTTTCAACAGAGATTATTCAGAGGTAGATTCAGAGAATTTCAGCTGAAAAGTGACACCTTGTAGTTCTTGAGCAGCATTCTTCTGGTGGACTTCTGTTTGTGATCAGATCATAAAACAGAGGATGCAAAATGTCTCAGACAAAACTCTGCTTGGTCTCAGAATTCAGAAAAGATTTCACCTTACTGCCTGAAGAAAGTTTTATTATTTGCCACACATATTTGGGAGGAAAGATAACACTGAATAGCCAAAGAAATGATGCAGGATGTGTGCCAGTCTGCTTGACATGAAGGAGGAATGAGGAATGCATACTTGCAGGGCTTAACTGGTCCTGTTGCAGATTGTCCCTGTGAAGGAAGAAGCCTGGGGTCAGGGGAGGTGTCTGTAGGGCACAGTGGGGAAAGCAGGTAATATCGCTTGAATGAGGAAAGTGCTGTAGGTTACCCTTCAATATTTGTTGACAGCAATGCTGTAAATTTGGACTCCTGGTTGCCATGGTTACAAACAGACTTTCATACTGACCAGTAACAAAAAAGTGCCCTCCAGTTATTTGTTGCCCGGTTCACACATTGCCCACTATTCATAATGATTTATTCCAATTGCTTAGCACTTCTCATAGAAATATTCATCACCTTCTGGGGCTCAGTTTTTCATTCCTTCCCAGCTCCCACTAATCATTCAGGAAACTGAAGAATTGGAACCAGCAGTAATGTTTTAACTTTTTTTTTCCACAGCAATTGCTTGGATGTTAACATGTTAACTCTGCACAAAATTTAGGGTTTATAAAGACAGGGTTTCAGCCATACCAAGACATATAAGAATATTTTCATGACTTTTTTTTTCCTTTTATCCCAATATGTAAGAATTTTTAAATAATCATTAGCAAATTAAGCCTCTCCTCCACTTTTTCAGAAGTGTTTGTCAGCCTCAGTGCCTACTGCAGAGCACACAGACAAGACTGGAAACTAGGTGACAGCTGACTTAACTATTTCCAGCTGCCAAAATTAAAAATGTGCAAAAGCATAAACTAGAAGTAATTGAAACTTTAATTATTCCTATAGCCATTGTAATAATCTACCACATATACTATTATCAAGGAAAGAGTACCACCGGGTCCACATCATACTATTAAGCAAGTAGGAAGGATATAAGTTTTTCCACTACAACAGAGAAGTGGCTTTTGGGCCTGAACTTGGTCCCTGGACTGAACATTTCCCCTGGACTGCAAAAATTCTGTGGCTGTAGGGTTGTCCTCTGTGCACTGCTATGGTTAGAGGAAGAAAATTGTAGCCTGACATTCAGGATCCAAATTTTCAGTGAGCCTTTTATTGTACTGAGTGACTAAAGCTACAGAAGCCATCGAGGTAACATCAGGTTAACTTCAAGCTGTGACCACCTCAAATGACCAAACTATGTGTCTGCCCATGAATGTAACCATGTCCCAGGAGACATTGGCTGGGTAAGGTACTTCCTCACTGTTTCGCCAGATGCAGTGCAGCTTTGTCAAAAAGAGGCTTCTGGCACTGAGAGAGTCAGGGAGAGTTATTTGATGTCCTCAACTTGTCATCGTGTATCTTCACTCACAACCCTTCAGTAGCATTCAGCATGCAATGTACTATCCTTGATTGCCTCTCGACTTCAGCAGTTGAACATCTGTCCGCTGGGGACAATAGCATTTTTAAAGTTAATTTCTATTTGCACAAGCTCTACAGAAGCTGTTTATCAAAGCTTATAAGACACTTGAATTTCTTAGGCTATCGTATGTTTTTTGTTTTTCTTTAATTATAAGCAATATAGCAAGTAATTTTGTTAGCAGACAGAAGTCCCCTCTGTATTATTACAGTTTTATGATAGATACAATAGTAAATCTCAGTAATTTGATGGTGTCCTTCCACACTTTTTAGACACTTACCTTAACAGTAGGTTCATATTTTCGTGAAACACAGTCTTCCCTTCCCTTTTCCTTCACGTTACTGTTTCCATCGCAGATAAACCTCACTGGTATGGAAGAGCATGATATGTTAAAGCTATCACCCTCATTGGAAGGGATCACAGAAGAGTTACTGTTCCCCATGGGCCACTGGAAGAAGTTCAAGGTGAATCAGCAGAGTACTCTTTGGTGGGAAACGTGAGGAGCTCTGTTCACTGCAGCATTAATTACACATGCTGTAGCCTGTGGTTAAACAGCTGCACCAGTCCAGACTGGGAAAGGGATTTTGACCCAGTCTTTTGGGGAATAAGTGGTCACTATAGGGGGAAACATGAAGCAAAGACTTTCCAGTCATACAGGAAAGCACATCATCAAAGGTGAAGCTCTAGTTTTCCTGTTTGTGCTCACTCAAGATCAGTTTACACCTATAATTATTCACTGGTGCCTTCTGCACAGATCTGGGTTGTCATGCAGTGTTCTGGATTCCTTTTTCACTTTCTTAGCATCCTATTCTCCTCTCGCCATAGTCTCAACTTCCCTGCCAAATACATTTCCTTAAGGTCATCACTTCTGCAAGGGTTTGTGTCTGTTCCGGCAAGTTTTCTGTCATGATCCTTATACCCTTCCTTTGGGCATCTCACTTGTTGAGCATCTATTAATTTGCTTGAATTTCAAACAAAGTGATGATTATTACCCCAGGAAAGAGAAATGTCAATATTGCTGCCTGCCCTGTCCAAGGAATGAGTTTCACTGTTGGAGCACTGGGCAGCAGACAGGCAAATGACTAATAATTGCGTGATGCCCTCTATTACAAAAATCAAATCTGCTATTTGCCACATAGCTTTTTGAGGTGGCTCCAGAAAACTAGCAAAGTTTTTCAGAGGTGATCAGGAATTCTCCGTGTCTCATTCTGGATATCTGCTGCTTCACATAAACTTGCTTGGCCTATTTTTCAGAGTCAATACTTGGCACTTTCTGAAAACAGGGTTGTTTACACTATTTTTAAAATCTTGACCAAAGAAGCTTTGATTGATCAAAAACGCAGTATGCTACTAATGCATGAAGATTTGTATTCCCAGTTTTTCAGATCACCTCCTGAAGTAGAAAGAACTTGAAAATAAGTAACTCATAGTTCTTTTTGCAAGAGCCATGGGATTTAAGAGGTTCTACTCACTTTTGTCCAGACATTCACAAAATGCCAGTGTCTACCCAATCCTGTCTTCCCAGAGGGTAAGGGTTATTGAGATATTTCTGTCCATCTTCTTAAGATACAGGTAGAATAACAAGTTATCAGTAATGAAGATGAGTTGTGAAGTTGCTGCCACAATTCTCCAGTACGTACTGGTAAACAGAAGGGAAAGGCTGCTGTCCCTTAATGAAGGATGTGCAAAGCATCTTGCATTTACCACAAATGTGTGAAATTATCACATGATACACATGAAATTACCAGGGAGTATTTTACATGCTTTCAAGTTCACATTCCACTCAACTTTTTGATTATCGTAGCTGGACCCACAAGAAAATTTAATATTGCTTTCCTGAGGAAAATGATTGTCATTGTGATACTGTCCCTGTATTTCCTGTGAGTTAATACCATTATCTTCTGATAGCTAAATGATTAACTCATGTCATTGGTATGCTGCTCGTCTGGGCTGGCTGACCTTTAAAATAATAACTAGAAATTAAAACCCACTCCTTAGAACTACAACTCACATCGCAACTAGGAAATGAGTTGAAGCAATTTATACATATGGCAGGAGATGACATATGAGTTCCTGCTACAGACTTCCCAAAACATTTCAGAGAAATCTGAGCGGCCTTTTTGAATCTTTTCCCTGCACATTTTTTCCTGTCTTGGTGCTAATCGGCACACCTTTCACTGTGCAAGGAACAGCAGAGAGCAAATGTAGAAGCATGGGAACAGAAAAAAACCAAAACAAAACAACAATGTTTAGTAACATAAACTATGAAGAAATCGCAACTGTAGCCAGGCAGAGAAACCTCAGATTTTACAAGAATTGAAAGTGTTTGTTTGGGAAACCAGGCTGCTGTGTATTTGAAGAGTTGGGAAAAAGAGAACAGTTCATATGAAGGAAGTCTGAAAGACAACATCAGGAATAGTGAATATAAGAAAATTATATATGTAAAGTTTTGTACAACTTGAACATTTACATTAACAACTTTCATTTTCAATCAACCTCAAATCTTAAATGAAAAAAAGGGAATGTTAATACAATGTTTTTCTATTCATCATGAATAATAAACAGAATAATTTACAATTCAGATATCTCACATTTGGAAATAAGTTCTCATGGTGAGGCAGAAGGCAGTGCCAAAAGCAAATTTATCATGTGAACTGATGCAAGAATGTGGTAAATCCTTCTCATTGTTCATAAATCACTAGGCTTATTGCTGCACCTATTTTGCTGAACGTCTGTTCTTTCAGGCCATTTGATTCATCTCAGCCACCCTGCAGCTATTTCACAAGAAAAAAGTACCCGAAACTTCAGGGTTTCTTCTTCTGTGTCTGTGAGTGGGAGCTACACACATATACATACTTGTATACAGAGACTGATTACAGCACCCCCATTGCTCATCACTCAGTCACTTGGTATTTCCAAGTTTAGACAACCACAGGCCACAGAAAACACAACTCCATGATCAAAAAGTGGAAATCCTTGCTGAGTACTGTCAACATCATTCATATAGAGAAAAAGAGCATTTGGGTCCCCACATACATCACCAGTCACTACTGAACAGCCCAAGCTTGAGGTAGAGCCTTGCAAGGTTAATCTCATGCCAACTTTTTCTCCATGGTTGGTCATTTGTGAGCAAGAGATTTAATGCTCCAGACAAACGGAACATAGCAGAAGATGGATGCAGAACAGTATTTATGGGTTTAAAAGAAAGGAGGAGAAATTAATCCTGGAGTCAGTCTGCCAAATCTGAAAATGTGCAATCTAAAATGTATATTTTATGGAAAAGTAGCTATTTGAGACCAAGCTTTCCAATGCAGATGAACATTTTGAATATATAAAAAAGAAAGAGAACTCAAAGCATGGCAGCTCAAAAATAAGCATATTTACTATTTGAATTCAGCCTTCAACATCTTGTAGAGATTTATCTTCTAACAAGTGACTAGGGAGAGACATTTTTCTTCAAATACCATTGCTTCTACTGCTATTAATAATGATGATCTTTTATGTAGGTAATGATTGTGGAAATCTTTGTCATTTCTCTTTTCACAAATATTTCCATTGGGGGAAAAATATGTATTGAACTTTCTCTTTGGTTTTGAAATCTGATCCCAAAATGTAACTTCCTTTTTCTTTCTCTCTTCTTTATTATTCCCTTCTGACCTCCTTCAAGAAGAAGATAGAGAAAAGAAATCAAGAAGAAAGGAAGGAAATATAAAGAGTGGGAAAAAAACCCACCAGCCATCCAACCTGAAAAATCAAATAATCAGAAATTGAAGGTTTTTTACTCAGGATCTCTGGTAAAAAAGAAGGAAATTTTCAAATCTCTCCTTTCTCCACTTCCTGCCCCACACTAACAAAAACCTTGATTTGCACCACAAATATTTTTTCCTACTTTTCTTAACCTTTCTTCCCTGTACACATTATAAATCTCTGGATGTTAATTACAAACTTTTTAATTAAAACAACTTATCACAATATGATGTCTACATGGTCTTTAATATTCATCCATGATCAGTGGAGCCAGCATGAGTCTTTTCAATGATTTCAGTGAGCCCGCCTTCAATGCCCCATTTTTGGCTAGCAACTACTGCATTTACACACTTTGTGATAAAAACGAAGCTATACTTACATCTTAATAATGTTATGAATAAAACAGATTATAAAATACTGCAGAGGCAATCTGTCAGTTTTAGGGATCTTTTGATTGCTACATTAGTTACACCTTTGCTTCTGATCTGACAGCATGCTTAAATAGTCGTGGTTTATCTACATCGAGTACTAGTAACCCAAGAAAAGACCTTAAGTCTTTGGGAAAATCCATATGAGAACAGCACTCCTCAAAGCCAAAACAAATAAAGCAAACATTTTTTTATGATGTTGAGATACACTTGAGAATTTAATTTCTTAATTCTCAAAAAACCAATCCCAAAGTCTTTATTAAAAATACATCTGCTTTAATTAATTATGTAACTTCTTCATTATATCACTGTGTACCAGAACAACATGAAAGGAATGAGAGCAAGGAGTGCAAGGAATAATAAGAGGTGCTGGGACTGTAATACACTTTTGAATAATTTGGCAGGTGTCTTTGCTTGGTAATGACAAACATAGGAACAGGTATTATCCAGCCAGCTGCAGCAATATGGCAAGTTACTTTATGAAGGTAAGTTTGATGTGAGCCAAATCATAGCAACAACCAGTATTCTTCACTAATCCAGGGACAAGGAAATGCTTTAAACAAATGCACCTTTTTGCATTTTGTCAAATAATCACTGCTTTCAGGAAGAAATTTCAAAAAAAACCCACCCCACCTAATTGAAAAAAAAATGTGCACATCATGTCCCTCTTCAGTAGGGCTTCTTGTATGCTCCTTCATTACTTTCAGTGTGTTTTCTACTTTCTGGTTTTGTTTGTTTGTTTGTTTGTTTCCCTGGAAAGGAAGGAACAATCTAGCCACAAATAACATAGAAGAAAGACAAACGTGGTCTTGGGACATGGGGGATCCATTCTCATCTCTCTTCTCCACAGAAACACTGTTGTGCCGCCATGCCATGTAATTCTTACTTTAGCTAGTCTGGCTTTTTCAAGTAGCATATGACGTAGATTGAATTGCACTGTGCTCTGATAAGCAACGTGGCACTGATGGAAGGTGTAGCAGGATATGGCTGACTTTGCAAGGATCAAAAAGGGACTGTTCTGGCAGCATAGAAAAGGGGAAGGGATAGCCCATATTAGAGGAGGGACCATGGTCCTTGCTGGAGTGGAGAGAAGTGGCACCAGTTTCCATCACCTCTAATTATCAGTAAGTCAAACTGTGAGTGCCACTGTGATGGTCTGACAAATTATAGTCAATGTCTCAAACATTCATTAAAGAACTTTGGTGGAGAAAACGTCCTCTGTAAAAACACTGGAGTTTTGTGAACAGGACAATGTGGCTGGAGGAGAGGGCCCCATGGAGGGTGGGATCGCATTTCTCCAAAGCTGCAATTCCTTATCTTAAGTGACCAGGAGAAGGAGCACAGCATATGCGCCTGGAGGAGGAGGCCTCACGGAAGATGGTACTGTGCTTCTATCTTAAGCGGTCATGCCAGCAGGAAAAGAGAGGCAACTCCTCAATGAACCCCCCCCCCCCGCAAAGCTCACTGACCGATTCCAGAGAACCCTGGGAGTGGGGACTGCGCATGCCGAGGCCATCAGCTAACACACTATAAAAGAAGGGAGAACAAGTTCTCAGTGCACACCCTCCAGAACTGGATCTCTACGCTGGCTGGACCAACACTGGACCCAGGACTGGTGAAACCCTTTTCTTCTCTCTTTCTTTCCTTCTCTCTCTCTTTTTCTCTCTCCCTCTTTTCCTTCTCTCTTTTCCACAGTCCCTATACCTCATCCTTTTAAACATAAACAGTTGACCAAGTCTGAGACTAGGAGTGGATCTAGCTGCCCCTGGGTCCTCTTTGAGAAGGAGTCCGGAAAGCAAGGGGGTCTGCTCTGAACCTCGTGACTCAGCAGAAGGGCTCTCCTTCTGATACAGTTCCATGTTCCTTTTTCTACACCTCCCTTCTCTTCTCAAACAACAGCTTAATGACATGTTGCAAGGTTCATATTGATAAGTTCACTTGTACTTGGGCAAGGTTAGCTAGGTTGAATAAAAGTTGATTGTTGTTTGAACTGCCCTGGTGTCGTTTCACCTTAATTCTGACAGAAAATTCATGAACCTGAATCGCTCCAACTTTGGGATGCGACAGTGCCACAGGGAATTGCTGTCTGTCTATATTCTTAGTATCTACCAGCTAGGTAATGAATATGTTGCGGCTGTGCTGTTGGTCATGGACCCTACATATTTTGCTTTGCTCAGTCTTTAAAAATACCAATATACATATTTTCATCCCTTCTGTGCTCTCACTGGGCAGACTTTCTGGTTGCATGCTTTAAGCAATGCTCATGACCCTGAAAATAACCAAATCCTGCTCATGAGAGAGCTTCTGTGTGACTAATCGATTTTCTGCTCAGTGTCCCAAGCAAAATGTGAAGGAAGATATATTTTTGAAAAATCTTCAGTGTTTCATTTTCATGCCACTGATGTTTTCTTTTGGTTTTGTGCTGTTTTTTTAACAATCTTAAAGAAATTAATGAATTTCAAATTGAAAAATTTATTTTCTGTGAAAAGCCACAACATTACATGTGTACATTTTGAAACAAAATGGCTCCTAGAAAGTATTTCCTCTATTTCTTCTTCTGGATCAAAACTTCATGTCAGTTTTGACTCAGCTTCACTAAGTTGCAAGATTGTCCTACATCTGCCTTTGGGTTTTTTTTTTGTAAACTTACAATTCATTAAAAATGTTTGGCCCAGCTGCAGCTCTAGTTTAATTTCCCAGACCCAGAATAAGAAACTTAAATGTGCATAGGTCATAGTCTAATCAGTTTTAGAAAAGGACCTTTCTGTGTCAGGTCCTTGTTCCCACTGTTGGCAGCTGGCAAAACAGTTACACACAAATAACAATGACTCAAGAGGGAGGAAATGTGACTGACTGTACCTGGGATTTTGTATACAGTGAATAAGCTGAGAAAATAAGCTCTTTTTTCAGTTATTATAATTGTTATGCAGAGTTTTTAAAAATATGTCAAGGAAATTTTGAGGCAGACATGTTACTGTTTAGTTTGTAATTTCAAGTTTTGTTGAAGACCAATACCAATTGTTAACACTCTTACCCAGTAAAAGCATGGCATTGAAAACATGTCCACAAAACAAGCACATATGATTGATTGTAATACATTGCAGGGTTTTCAACTTAGTCTAAATAAAGCAATAGAATGTAGGCAACATTTGTCATTCAAGTCAGATCATTGTACTGTTTATGGAATGTAGAAATTACTTAAAATTCTTGCTAGAAATCTGAAGGGGGTGTCCCACGCAGAAATTTCACATGACATTACCATTTTTCTTAAATCTCCTAAGCCCTTTGTAATAGCTTACTTTCAAAGAAAAATAGCTCTTTCTGGCTAGACTTACTCTTCACATTTCTGATAAATTGCAAACTGATTTGGCAATTACTGTGAATTAAAGATAGCCATGTCAAACGGATCACTTAGAAGCTGCTCAAGAGTAAGTTGAAGTGTCAGGATGTAAAATAGAATTAATTAAAACTAGGAAATGGCTGTAGATTTTTTCCCATGAATAACTGTGATTCTGACTAAACAAAGAAACGCAGGCATAAAAAAGCCACAGCACATCAAATAGTTTATATCTCCATTTTCTTTAATAATACTCTGCTATTTAGAGGACTCTGAGTACTTTTAAAACAAATGGCTTTGTGCACCAAGTGTGGAATTCCATGTTTTGCATCTCTCATCAAGTATCCTTGCTTACCTTGAAAAAGCTCTGGAGTCCTCCAAAAGGAC
>NW_010972740.1:66260-86739 GCF_000737465.1 Haliaeetus leucocephalus | reverse complement strand
GTTTGTGGGTCCACATGCAAGGATTCTGTTTTGGGAAGTAACTTGATCTAAGCCACATTTATAATAATTTTGATTATGATTTAGAGTATTCTGCATTGTGTTAGAAAAGGGAGAAAAAAAATGGAAGGAAATGCAGAGCCATCAAGATTGAAACACCATGGTTGACCTCTGTTGACATCTGTTTTAAGGATGTTGGTTACTGAAGGAAAAGGTTGACACTTATTTCAAGACCACTGCTATACTGTAATTAAGCACAAAGGCAGTTTTGTCAGGCTGCTTTCCTGCAAAAGCTCCCCAGAACTTTTTCTATTAAGGATAAGCAATTTCAGCCTCAGCAAGTGCAAAAGGTTTTCTCAGGATGGCATTCTGGCATGAGAGCCACACCATTCCCATCAAGCATAAGGAGATCGTATAGGAGAAGTGTAGCTAAGTAAATATAGCTCAGTTGACCCTTCAGAACATACTGTATAATGAAAAAGGAGCAAAAATGTGCAGTATATTGCCTTTGTGTACCTCAGGATGCCTCTCTACAACTCACAGTTCAGTTGGTAGCAATGCAACATATAATGAAAACACCATTTGCCATTCATTTGCATAATGGAAACACTCTCCATCCATGAGCTGACAGAATTTTAACTTAAAATTCTATCATTTGACAGGAAGCACTAAAAAAACTTAAAAACAATTGTTTGGCTAAACTTTCATATTCACTTAAAAGTTATGGATGATCTTTCATTCATTTCTGCAAATACCTGTTGGAGCGCATTTCTGTGTGCAATGTGTTGAATAACAAAATCAGTATTTATCTGTACAAGTATTGGTGCCTGACTGTGTATCTGGTTTTCCTGATGACTCTTTTAGGACAGACTCAGGGAGCAGAAATGCCATGTGATTTAGGTGACAAAGTCCCCTAATTAAGATTGAACTGAATCATTCCAACAGCTGCAACGGAGACCTAGTGAGCAATCCAAAGCATGAAATAAGTTTTTGGAGTATCCATTTAATAATATCCGGTATGAATGAATATGACTTATTACTACTGAAACTGGAGAAGAATAACATTGGTTTGAAACTTGGTGTCTTAACACACCTACCCTGCAGAAAAGGAAAAGCTGTTAATGCTCCAGAAGTTGCCTTCATGAAGTCAGTAATTTTTCTCCCACCATAGCACTTTCTAGTCAGATTCAGAGTAATGCATTTCACCATGGCAGACTACTTCTTTGTAAGTCAGTTCTTCGTTCTTCTAATAGTGTTAGTATTTGATTTATAATATTTGTCTAGCATAAGTAAATCTGGCAGAAGGCAATTAAAATAAAGTTCTCTAAGTTTACAAGGGTTTCAAGCCTAGAGCAAGCTTAATTAAAGTCAATCATGGGAAAAGATCACTTAGCCCTGCAGCCCTCCGCATTTGTCAGACATCTGAATCATGGGAAAGGTTAATTAGAGTCAAACGAGGAAAAAGTAAACACTAAAAGTGCTTTCTGGGGTTCATTAAATTTAAATAAGTCAAAATATGTAATATTCTACTTTGTAACAATGTTCCACACACATCTCTGTCTCCTTTCCTACAATCACAAATCTTCTGAACTTACTGAATTAACATACTTGGAAAGCCTGACCCTAGGTTATGCCAGGCCTCCATGGCTCCATTTTGACAGTGAAAGGGAAGTAAATGAAATTTTTATGCCCCCTACATTGACAGAAGAGAGTAAAGCATCTTCTGTATACATATTCATTTCAAAAGCAGAATGTTGTTTACCTTTTTTTTTTTATTTTGCAGTCCTCTTCTCTGTATCTCTGTCCTCTGTGGGATGAAGCAGAAGAAATAAACTTTAGGAGTCCTACTATGATACTCTAAAGAAAACCTCCTAAGTGGCAGCAAAAGCAGGCCTGGGATCAACAAAAAAGCCCAACAACCAATGCCTGTTGATTTAGCTGAACAACTGAGAAGTACATGAAGCAGTCTCCCAAGCCTTTGGGAGCAGAAGACCCTCTCTCCAGTGCCTGTTCCCCTTTCAAGGTGGCTACTTGGTTTGCTCCAGCTTGTAGCCCTGGAGTGAGCCAGCATGTCAGCAAGAGTCAGCACTCAAAAAACACAGAGGGAAACAGGGACTGCATCAAATCCCCCAGGGCCAAGCTTAAAGGAAGGCTGTTTGTAAGAAATTGGTTTTCTTAGGAGTTTGATTCTGTGCAGAATAGAGAGGAAGGTGTGTGCCAGGGAATGAGGAGCAAAGAGAGGGCTGCCATAGGGTATGTGCTGAGAGAGAATCTCATTTACCTTGTTCTTGAGGGAGGAAGGAGTATGTGAAATTGAGAGTACAAGGGGGAAAAAAAAAAGGTAATTTTTTTTTTTAATGGAAGAGAGCTGTTAGAGAGGGAAATATGTTCATTGTATATCTTCACAGAGACAAAACAGGAGTGTCCAAATTTCTGGGCCTCTCTGAAGTATTTATCTTCTCAAGGTTTGTAAGCTCCTGTTGTCCATGGGAAATTAATATCTCACCACAGCATTTCTTAACATATCAGCTCTTTGTCTCCCTTGTATGAATTAGATTCTTATTGAAGCAAAAACATTTCAAAATGATCCCATCTACCAGTTAGCTTGGCTGACAGCTCTGGTTGTGGTGATGTGCAAACAAAATACATAGATTGCAGTTGGAACATAATTTGCTCTAAAGCGAATAGCTTTCATTTGTATTCATCACATCAATGAACTTTCTGTGAACCACTAAACTAGTCTGTCTTCTACTTTCCTTTTTATTTCTTCATAACCCTTCATTTGGTTCTTCATCTGCAGTGCCCACAGTGATGATAAATGAGTCAGGACACCCTCACAAAAAAAGAGACAGGTCTTTGTCTCACTTACACGGGTCCAAGTATGACCCATTTTTACAGAATTTGGGAGACCCACAGGTACAAATACTGCAAATGTGTCTACCAGAAAGTAGAAAAGGAGGCAGACTGCCCTTCATCTAGCACAACACCTCACCAGCGTCAACTAAATTGTTGCAATGCTTAAATACCGTTGTTCTTAGCAAATGTCTAGTATGACTTTTCCTACTTTTACAGCTGTATGATCCTCATTCCATCCTTATGTGGTAGACTGGCAGTAACTGATAAAAAATTCCATATCCCACCATGGGCAAATGCAGCCTTCCATTAAATCATAGCTGGTTACTACATACAGCTATGGTAATGACAGCTTGAAAAGTGTAGACGTATGAAAAGAGGATTAAAATGAAAAGCCACAAATGTGATCAGAGAACTTGAAAATCAGCCTTGTTGATCTCACAGTGTTGTTGAAGTAGTTTGTTTTATTCTGTGCCTTAAACAATAAGTTGAGTTATTTGATGAATCTGGTTGTGATACAGGCTGCAAATGTTGGATAAAAGACATTTAGCAACATTGCCATTATTGGTATTGCAAGAATCAGTGTTCAACGGTAGAAGTCAGAAAAATTCAACTCTATAATAAAGTGAAAATCCTTATCAATAAACAGATTTGGGGGGTATAGGCTATATTGTTAAAACATGCACTTTTTATGCAACCTCACAGAGACATTTTTGTCTTCATGACAGTCTGTCTGCATAGTTGTTCTTTCTAACTGTCAATAAAGCCAAATTTCATCCTCTTCTTTATTAACTAAGAAATCTCATCCCATTTTTGTCTATTTGTTCCACTTCTTTTTTATGACCTGGCTTCAGGATACCTTCTATTATCTCAATACTCATAATTCTTGAGCTTAACCTAATTATGTTAATCAGAGCTTAAGGGTTTCAATTAGCTACTTACAGGGGGTCAGGAATTCCTGCTGGTTTTGTTTATTTGTTTTCCCATCTTCCTCTGAAGCATCAGTGATTGGGAACATCTGGACCAAAAAAATAGAGCATTTAGGCCACTACTCTGAAGAAAATTTGTGTCATTGGTGTGTCTGCTCACATGCTCAAGTCTAACCAGTTGGACAGCACTTTCTCCCCTTAATGTGGTGATGGACCATGAGGTTCATTTATTATATTTCTTGGCCTTCTGGTGCACCAGAAGATATCACTTATCTATTGGAATCATCTTGCCTTAAGTTATCTGATCATTTCCTTACCATTGCAGAGGCATTGGTTGTAAATTGGACTCATCTATTCACTATCTGCAGCACATACTTTTTGAAGACTGAACTATCTGGCTTAGCTAGAAAAAGTCCTTGGGCTTGATTTAAGGAAGTTGGGCAACTTGAGTATCTTCTGAATACGTAGATCAAACAATATGAATAAATTGTTCCTGATGGCTCTAAATTCAGTGTATACCTCTGACTTTCTTCCTTGTCTACGCAAATTGAACATCTCACATTATTCTCTATAAAGCATAGCTTTCAGCCCTCTGTTTATTCTTACAGCTTTTGCCTAAATCTTCTGCAGTTTTTAACAACCCTATTGAATTGTTGACACCAGTTTGGGCACAGTACCCTTTTAGTGCTTTCACTGCTATCAGTAGCTGTAAGTTAATGTCTCTGCTGGTAGTTTGCAGTCTGTGTGTTATTGAGAAAAAAAACTCCATTGAACATTTTCTAACTGTCAGATGCCATGAAGTGGAAGGTTTATACAATCTTCAGCAGGGAGAAAAGCACAATTCATTATCCACTCTAAGTCAGCGCCCAAAGATACCTGGTGTGGAGAAAAAGTAAAAAGTTGAAGGCAGAAACCAGGAAGAAAATCAGAGTAAACGCCTACCTGACAGAAACAGTCTTACCAATGAGAAACCAGGGAACACTGGTGTATTTAACACAGAAGGAAAAACTTGCTGTTTACATATTGATAACAAAAGCAGTAGGTCTGGTGAGCAACATGTGTGTAATGAAAGACCCAATAAAAAGGGGCCAGAATCAAGTGAGTTTTGGGAAAAGGTGTCAATCCATGGAGTCAAAGTGGAATGCCAAATCTGAAATACAGGAAGTTGAAAGGTATGGATATAAAGGTGGTGCAGGGTATGATAAAGTGCTGGTAAGACTTGCCATGGTCACACAGTGGTTCAGCAATGGAAAAACTGAGCAAGCAGTCCAAAGCAAAGGATTTTTTTGTGTGTAATAATGACAGTTTTCAGACTGTAATCAAACAATCAGAAAATGAATATTATAGCAATTCTGAGGAGTCCTGAAGGTAAACTGAATGAAGGAAAGGGGACAGTATAACAGATAATTCAATTGGGTGAAAGCTAATTTCCTGTTTTCCCAAGTGTCTGCAAAATTTGATAAGTCAATTCCTTCTGGGCCGCCTAATTCCTGCAACATCTCTGAAATTCTGCAGCCAAACTACTTCCAGTCTTTCTGAAGAAAGGTACTTCTGTGCTTTGGGACATTTTCATTCCTGCGAGCAACACTTCCAGAAAATGCTGGTATCAGAGAGAATACAACACCCTTTATGGTGCTTCAGTTCTCCAGCAGTGAGTGTTTACAAAGACCTAACTCCAGTGGCTAATTTCACCTTCTGTAAAAAGCCTGCTGAGCTGGAAATACATTCCAAACATTTTGATTGTTTGTAATATTGCACAACAATAAAATTAAGATCTTTGCAGAATAATAAAATAACAGTTGAAACCAGTAGTACCTGCCAGCATACAGAAGAGCATGACACTGTCCACAAGACAGAGGGATTCCAGGATCTCCAGAGTTAAACCCATACCTGCCACATTCACTTGTTCGTGTAGCTTTGGGAAGACAAACTACTTTCTCTGTTTTTCATCTGCGTCTACCTGAGGCAATTCACATCAGGGAACAATTACACACTCCAGTACTATCACAGTGTATTGTGGTAAGCAAGAAAGTTTAAGTTATGGCATTTATTTCCTCCTCTCCTGTCCCTACATCATCCTCACTGCTATCACACAGTAGGACTGCTAGCATGTTGGGAGAAGGGAGTATGGTACTTGCTGTGCTGCTACTACAGATAGCAAGGAGGAAGGACAGATGGGACAATTTGCACTGAGTTTGCATGTCTGTGTAATGTCAGGTACTGAAATCAATAGGGAGCTTGTTTCATGGTTGTAAGCATGGCTCTTTGAACCTCCTCTGGCAGTTCTTGCTCCTGAGAGTGAAGCATGACCATGCTCTGCAGCAGTTCAGATCTTCATGTCATTCCACTGCTAAACAAACTCATCAGAACTACCTTTGTGTGTGCCTGTGCTCCAGCCCAGCACCATGTTTGATGAGTGTCTCAGTACATATGTTTGCATATGGAATACAAAATGCAGGTCCAGACTACAGAGAAAAGGAATTTAAACATTAAGGTCTTGCTGACCTAATGATTCCACTTACGCTAGGGCTACCCCTACAGATAGTGAACATGGTAATTAAACTTGTTAAGATTATTCAGACTAACTCCATTTAACAGATACAGTCCTTCTCCATGCATTATGTCATGTGAATACTCCCCCTAGCAATGGCAAAATACTATCAAAAAGGACTTACTTTATTCTAAAAACCTATTTGCAATTAAAACATTCAGCAAAATACAACATACCTTCTGTCTTTTTCCTTTCTTCCACAACAAAAGTAGTATTCTGGGAGACAAGAAGGTATATTTTCCCATATATTTTTCCTTCCCAGTGATTACTAAAGCCAAAGAAATAGGCTTTCCATTTGTATTCAGAGCACTAATAAATGTGATAAAGCATTTTAAAAGATTTAGCTATCAAACAATTCAATGATCTTCATGCCTGAATTCTAACCACTGCAAAACGTGCCACCCTAGTAGCTTTCAAGGATTAAATATGAGAACATTACTGTTTGTATGTACATTGATATAAATGCACCATTAATTACATAAACTGTTAGCTGAAAAATTAATAATGTCTTCTCTCTGAAGTCAATTATATATAAACACAGGTAACAAGTAACTGTTTGTTATAGCAGAGTAGGGATTCTGGTGTAATATAAATCATAAAAGTAAAGGCTTGGAAGTTTCTTTCCAACCAGATATTGCAATGTTAACTCACAGTACAATCAGGAAAGTACATCAGGATCAGAAAATTCAACAATCTGCTTTCTTGGATGTGCCACTTTATTTTAGAAACTTAGGTACATACTTCCTCAAGAAAAGAAAATACACATTCCTAATAGATAAATAATGGTAGAGATTGTAGCATAACACCAGTTCTGGAAAGGGAAATTACAGAACATTTTGTGGAGGTCTGTCATGAATAAGTTGGTTGTGTGACTCTTCTTTCCTTTTGTTTTCACCTATTAATTACATTAAATTTTAACTGTATCAGTCAAGACAGCCAACTTGGGCTGGTTTTCACCAGCTTGAATTTAAGTTGTTTTGTAGTCTTACATTCTTTCATGAGCAATTGCTGCATTTGCTACAGGAATGTTATGCACCCTACCTTCACCCCCAAGATATTCTTTTAAAAGGTTTTCTTTTAAAAGGTACTACAAACAGTGAAGAGTTTGTATGATACAAAACATACCATGGCCCATTATCACTGGAAGCAAAGATCATGGCCAGATTTTGAGAGGTTTCCCAGGACAAAAAGATTGAGCTACTATCTACTGAGTAAGCAGGGTTTCATGAGATTTCACCATTTATTTCAGTAGCACCATGGATGTCATTGGCATTGGAAAATTATACCTGAGAATGTACTTTCCTTTCAATATGTCCATGCAATGCTCTAAAGACTAATTTATTTAAGGTAACATATTTCAAATTAAACAAAATACACTTCAATTTGACTTGCATATTTAAAGACAAATACTATCTTAACAAGAGTCTCTGGTTCATGAAAATTCCAGTCTGCCTTCACATGTAAGCTGTAAGAGTATCTATGCCTTTGCTGGTGGCTGGTTTCCCTTAGTGTGGTGCCATCCCCAGACACCCTGCTCTCCGCTTTCACACAGAACGGTTCTCCTGAGGCTGATGCCAGAAAGTACTTTGATGTGCTGGTGTATATAGTAGGCATGCTGCACTGGCAGATCTGTGTTGGAGCACTGATGAAGAAAACAAAGTGACATCTCATGCATAAAGCAGCATAAATAAAAAAAATACTATACAAATAATTTAGGGCCAAAACCCTAAATTCAGCAGTAATAGGTTTTTAACAGACCACATACCAGGCTGAAGAAGCACAAAACTCTCCATCATCTGCCAGCTGGACTCTTTCTTCATTTGCCATAGTATCTAGGCTGTGAACCACATAGTAGAAAAGATTTGCATGTCACCTCTCCAGGTGTTTTACTCTGCAAGTTCTTCAAACATCGAAAAGAAAACATAGAGATGCCTTACAAGGGCAGAATGAAGAATAAAATCATGCTTGTGTAGACTGTTAGATTCTTGTTGAAACAAACCCTGCAGCCCTGGACGCAGTCCCAGATATATGTCTCAGGAAGAGCTTTGTTGGAAGGAATCCTCTAGAACAACTGCTGTCCCTGACAGATGTGACAGTGCCAACACAGCAACCAGAGAGGCAGTTTCCATAGTGATTGCAAACTTTGCTTGTGTTCTTCCTTTTTCAGTGCCAATAAGCAGCCACTGAATTACTCCGTATCAATGCAAGGTACATAGAAGACTTTTACAAGCAGCAGTCTATGGATATAGGCACAGGACTTAAACTGACACCTGTGTCACACCTTGGCTGTTTCTAGTCTCCTCATGGAAGCAAAAAAATATTTCCTTTTGTCTCGTTCTCAATATACTGCTATTTTAAGAGTCATACTATTACTGGCTTTTTTATTATTTCAGGCTTGTAATGACACCCAACACTTCCAAAAGTTGCAAAGTAAGGTGACATTAATGTTAAGTGGCATGAACAGCAGCAATGGAAAAATGTGTTGAAAATCTAAATACCCTTGTGCATTTGGATAATAATACTGCAATTAATCAAATGCTGTTACTGCAATATCTTGCAAGCTACTGCAAGACATTGCAGTATTCATTGCCTGTGTGTGGTTAGTGAATTTTAGTCCCGTGCACATTTATTTTTCTGTAATGCTCACTAAATGCTATCAGCTGTGGCTTGATCTTTAAGTTCTGCTATCTCCCTCCTCTTCACCCTAAATCTCCCTTTCCCTTTCTTCCCTTCTTTAATTTATATGCACATGGTTATGTGCGTACTATTTCAAAGACCCGTAACAAATGAGTTAAGTCAGGGTCATGCACATCGACAGGATTATCAGAGTTGAAAGAATGTTTCACAATGAATAATGTGCTCACCCTAATGCGTAGCATAGGCGTTATAGTGCAAAACTATAAACCATGGCAAGTGATGCTAGGAGATGGCAAAATATAGTCATCATATAAATAATAATGGAGATTGTTAATTTGCATTTCACAAAAAAATATTCATCATCTGAAACTGAAAATACCTGTGGTGTTGCCTGATTCTATTTGAATTGATAGGAAACATGGATGGTTTCCTAGCACTTGGGCGTCTGAGGACAATTTGTAGATTTAATCATCAGCTTTGTTTTGAAGAAATTCACAGTAACTTGTATCTTGTATTTCAGTCCTGTTGTTCTGTGTTTGGTATACAACTGTATCAAGACACTTTAGGGTTTTGATCAGTTTGAATTTCAGAGAAAGATTTAATTTTTTAATTTTGGGACGCTTTAAGCAGGAAATAGATTTTCTGATTCTGGCATTTGAGGCATGAAGTACAGAAAATCAACAACTTCAGATGTACCCAGGGTACCTATAAGTGAGGTGATGTGCAGGCCTAATTACTGCAGTCAGCAGCATCTTGAGAGCTGCTCTGCTGGTGCTTGAAAGGAAAGTAGCTGCTCACAGTGCCAACTTCTCCTCCAGACACTACTCTCAGTGGCAAACACAAAGGGGCCTCTCAGTTACCTCTAAATCACTTCTGAAGTATGGTCTTAGGAACAGCATGCTCTCAAATTTACCTGGTTCCTGGAGTTTACCAGCAATGTACAACCTATATGCCAAAATATCCTCAGGACACCCTATGGAAAGCCAGCTGGGAACTCCAGTGGGGAGTTTGCTCTGGAGAGTTTCTGCATGTTGTACTCAAAAGTTCACTTCCCAGTTCCCTATGTGAGCAGATGGTGAAACTGATTTTGACAGCCACTAAAGTGCATTGAGGAAGAAGATACCCAACAGGATTGAAGGTCACCAAAGTTAGAAAGAAGCTGAGAAAAGTGTTCATAGCCATGAACCATAGGCACCTGAATTTCCTTTAATCCTGTTTGCAATGTCTTGTTCAGGTACAGATATTTGCACTTGCAAACTGGAAAATTTTGCTACAAGTTGGGAAATCAGCCATTGAAAGTAAAAGGGGAAGAAAAAAAACTGAACAGATTTGTGATGATAGAATAACTTTGAGCCATGCTCTGTGGCTCTGAAAAAAAAAAAAAAGTTTGCAATCTTAGAGTGTGAGGTAAGGTATTTTCCAGAGCAACAGAGAAAAATTAATGCTTTTGTGTAAGTTTTTGGAAAACCTGATTCATGCCAGACTTTATTGACCTTCAAGAAACATTTTCTCCAGCTGGAACAGGTGCATGAAGTGACCATGAAGATAGAAACGGGAATAAAAAGCCTGTCTTACTCAAGAGACTAGAAGTGCTTAACTTTTTTCACCTAACAAAATGAAGGCTGAGAGGAGATACTATTGCAGTCTATAAATACATCAGGAGGTAAACGTTAAGGAGAGAGGAGAGGTCAGTGTTGACACAAAACAATATGACTGTAAATTGGCTATGAATTTTAGGCTGGAAATAATAATAGTCAGTACAAAGCAAAGTACAAAACAGAGAATGTGTCTTGGTTGATCTGGGCAATATTTTTTTTCCTTAAATGAAAAGATCATAACAATCTCTGTGACAACTTTCAGTGTTATCAGGTGAGAGTCCTGCTGCTACACAAGCTTTTTCTTTGCAACCTGTGACGCCTTTTCCTTCAAAGGGCAGATATTGGCCCTTTATGTCTGCGTTTAGTGTCAAGTTGCTGAATGAAATATGTTCACCTGAAGTTAAATTCAGGTTAGAAATCAGTTATCTTGCTCAGGACTCAATTTCATGAAGGATTTGAACATAGGAATTACCATCCTAGCAACAGGTCTGGACTTGTAGCCCTCAGTCTAACAAAGCATCTCCTAACCTGTAATCAAGGGGAGTAGGAGTCCTCTTGATTTTGTCCTTTAATTGAGTAATTGCATGTTTTGGTTCACAGCCTAGTGTTATTTTGTTCAAATGTCATCCACTCCAGTACCTCATTTCCTCAGAGTATCTCTTCTTTTACTTTTTCTTACTGTAATCGGAAAATAATAATGTATGATGCAAGTACATCACCAGTGTGGCAAAGAAGCCATTTACTTGTTCATAGCATCCACGTCTGCCTTATATAAAAATCACTCAGCATAGACGGCAACTTCCTTTCCACCGAAGACCAATATTGTTCTAAGCTTTAGCTCAGCTGATATTTACTGTGTTGGATATGTTAATGGCAAAGCCAAGGATAAATAAATCAGTGGAGCTATTTTACCAATTCATCACGCACCAACTTACTCAATTTCATTAATGATTTACTGACTCACCTGGGGACTTCCCTTTTTACAATAGTGGTATAAAAAGTGAAATCTAAAAGATTAATTTATAAAGACATTTACAGATTTTCCAGTCCTGTATTGATAAAAAAATAGGAGTAAAAAAAACCCCAAACCAAACAATCAAAAAACCCCACTCAGGTCCACAAACTAAGCCCTACTTTCTCTTCTCAAAGCTTGCAATTCAACTAGGAAAACTATGACACTGCCTTGAGATCTGATTTCTGCAGAACCGGTAGTCTAAACACAACATGACCTTTTTAATATTTCAGCAAAAGAGAGACAGGCAGATCAGCAGCAGGCCAGGTTGCTGAAGTGGGGCTACAATCAGCCCTTTCCCTGTCCCATACCATGCAGGGTGTGCATGCAACATGCTCCACAGCACAGTGCTGAGCTCCCAGCACACAGCACTGCCCCATGCAGCTGGGGCTGGGGATTTGCTGAGGCATCACCAGTTCACCTACCTGCAGTGCCTTCTCCTACAGTCCAGTCCCAGATGGAGCAGGACCATTTTGCCTTCTGGTGTCACTCCATGCCTGTGCCCTGGGAGACATCTGGGAGCAGAGTGATAGAAAGCATCCACAGGACAGTAACCTCCTCATTTCTGAGACTGGAAGAGTCCTTCCTCATCCTCAGGCTGTCTGCTAATTTACACGTAGAACAGCTTTCAACAACATAAAA
The DNA here is from genome assembly GCF_000737465.1 of Haliaeetus leucocephalus. NCBI lineage: Eukaryota > Metazoa > Chordata > Aves > Accipitriformes > Accipitridae > Haliaeetus > Haliaeetus leucocephalus. Next base: position 74,520 of record NW_010972740.1, on the reverse strand, counting down.
CAAGTGCATTTTTTTTATTTCAAAACCGAGTTGAGATTCTGACATTGCAGGGCTCCAGGAGTGAGCCCTAGAGTACATACAGCTTAAATGTTTCTCTGCCCAAAGCACATGCAGGCATTACCAGACATTACAGTGAGGTAGATGTATTACTGCAAACTGTGGTACTGTTATTTTGCAGCACATTTGCACTCAACAGTCTAGAAATAGGTGTATTTCAGATAGAGATTAGGGGGCATACTAACACTGAAGAACTCCTTTTAAATGTAAAACTGCCTGTCTTGTTCAGCTTCTTCAGGCTTGCAAAATCAGTACAAAAAACAGTACAGACAGCTGCCATACCCTGTATTTAATTGAGCATACTGACAATTCCTCAGTCTTGGTGAAAAAAGATTTTGCAAAAATTTTTGCAAATCAGGATATAGGGGCATTGAGAAGCAGATGCAGTTTCCCCTGCGGTCTTGGACTTCCCCACTGTTCTGGAGAATTTTAAATTGAATATGAATGGATTTAGGTTCCTCAAATTTGCCATACTGTACCCAGAAAGATTTCAGAGTGTAAATTTTTCCATTTCAAATGAAAAAGGAGGATATCACAGTACTATTGTGATATAAGTTCACATTTATAAACATGAAATGTTGTACATCAATATTTAGTCTTTAAAAATATACAGCCTATAAAAATAGTGGCACACTACAAAATCAGAAGTTTGAGAAAGCAAATAAATTAATGGAAATAAATAAATGAATAATAAAAGCAAGATTAAAGTACTTTATTTGATAGGAATTGGCTCAGAAGCCAGGAAGACCAGTAACATCCTCTAGGTTAGAGAAATAAAGCTTAACTTTTCAACATAGTAAAATAGATAATAAGACTTTCTAAGCATAAATTTGCCTCCAAAAACACTACTGAAGGAATACAGTTCATCCTAGAATTGTTCAGAAATAAGTTTTTGGTGAAAGAAAACCAACATGGTAAGAATCCTATGACAATATCCTCAGTCATCATAGAAGAATACAGAATAACTTCCACTAACTAGAGCTATATTGCTATTAGATGTGGCGTTTCAAACAGAACAGTCAATTGCTCTGACAGCACCTGCTCTTTTTCACCCCCTTTTTTCTATGATTAAAAGCCCCACCCTAAATCAAGAGATAATTTTCAGCTTTATTTGTACCTTTGCCACAAGCATTGTCTGCTCCTTAGGATCACAGTACAGAGCTTTTATTTCATCCCCTAATGCAGTCCTAACAGCCTCTTTTTCAGGGTTGCCAAACTCTCAATAACGTTTATTTCCCCTCAGCACCCTGCAGCCTGATATTGCTGGAAGAGGTCACTTCTTTGCATCACAAGTTAGGAAAACAAATCTGGCAGTATAGTACTAGCATACTGAGGCTCTATGTGCAACTGTGCCACTGGTCATTTTTGCACAGGAGTAATAATGCAGGGCATTACATGGTAGCAAGCACCTGCATCCCACTTCAGTTATGGAGGTGGGAATCAGCTACAGAGGTGGGCTGTGCAATGCTGGGGATGGAGGGAAATTGTCCTGCTTTCTGCTTCTTGAGGTGTGGCCTCCTTGAGCAGGGCATGGGCTCAGGAACATCACTTGATCCAGTCCCATCCTGCAACGAGTGGACATTGACTGTAAAAACAGCCTGTTCCCATCCCAAAAAAATAGCTTTAAACAGGCAGGTTCACCTACTCACTGCCTAAGATGTAGTAGATGAATGGAGCTCTGCGACGGCAAAAAAGTAAACAGCTTGTTGAAGGAAAAACAGAAGATGGATACTCTCCAAAAGAAACAGATGATACTGATGAGTTCCGAGATTTGCTGGAACAAAATCCAGAATTTGGCAGGATTCTTCTTTACTACTATACATGCCTCTAAAAGCATTAAAAAAATTCCTATGTGGAAGTTTTAGTAAAGCAAAATTGATGTTCTCCATCGCTGCCGGCTTTTCCATTGTATTTCCTTATTTCCTTCCATATGCAGCCTCACGCTTTCAAAAGTTATTTTAAATATTTTATTACCATGATTATTGTTGTTTATTTAAACTTGCAAATAGAGAAACAAAAACAGTCATCGTGAATTTCTGTCATGTAAATGGCAAAACTGCACATTTTCCCAGTGCTGAATATCATACCAGTGACATCTACCATGACTATCATGCTGTCCTTTCCTGGAAGGATAAGTTATCAATGCAGAAAGGCAGAATATCTTGTAGAGTGAATAAAGACAGGATATGTTTAAGATATTGTAATATTCAACCCTTTTTCTTTGAAAATCCCTAGGGAAGTGAAGACATAAAGAGTAGCAAGAAATTCTATTATCTGTTCTTGGAACAAGAGTCTTAACTAGAATATTTGCTGCCATCCTGGAGAGCAATGTTAAACAAAAGTGTTTGTAAAGTCAGCAGCTAGAAAATGTTAGGCTTTTACAATATAATTTTGAAAAGTTGTGAGGTATTTGTGAAATGTTCTTTAAAATTTATGTGTCTGCTCTGTTGCTCAACAGACTGCAGAGTAAGAGGAGGACATGAATAGTTTAAAAGAAGACTTCTGGTCCTCTAAAAGGTGAGACAAAAGTCTTTTATTTATTCCTCAGAAAAAAAGCTTTGTAACTATGACAAGCACCAGACGAGACAGCATGATTCAAGCAGTAAAGAATCTGAGTGCCCAGAAAAATTTAATCTAGGCTTTTTACAGCACTGTAGCCCTCATTCTCCACTGACTGGAAAGATACTCAGGCTTGTAAACCAAATTGCAGGTTTTTACATGGCTCATGCATAGACATGCATTCAACTTCACCAAAGCAGTGGAGAACTAGGTCCTTTGTGAATAACCCTAGAGTTTCCTCCAACTTTTTTGAAGAATAAAAGCTTTTGCAGTAAGCTAGCAAAGGTGATTTAGTTCATTATGCTGTTGCTGCATGGTCTCTCTTGCCCTCTCTGTACTGTCCCTGCCAGCTGCTTTTACCTGGCAGGCCACTGTCTTCCCAAGGAAGAGCACTGAAAAATGCATGTATTCTTCCTGTCCCTAAGAAGTGTGCATCAGATTTAAAGTAGCACGGTCACCTTTAGTGATGGGCATAATGATCTCTTTACTCCTCATCTTCCCTTCAAAGTCTCTCAAAATTTAGGATACCTATAGCTGTGTTTATGCTACACACACTTTGCACTGGAAATAGACTGAAAGCACTTAATTCTTTCACAGAAATCTCTACATCTTGCCATCACATCTCATATTAAAATTTATGAGTGGAGCCAAGCAGAATTAACAGACTTCTCACAGAAATATATTAATTTATGTGAGGGAAAGAAATGGCATCAGATTACCATTAATATATCATATTTATGTATTGATAGTGCCTAAAACATGAGCAAACTGAGTTCCATTACAAAAAAAACACCACATAAACTCACAATATCTAAGAGCCCCAATCAGTTTTCAGTACCCAGATCTCTCACTGGTATAAATAAGGGAAAAACAAAGTTGCAACCCCCCCACCCCAGGTTGGAAGTACATGAATCCAAGGATGACATAAGAAGCTTAGTATTGTATATATTCAACCTGATCTTAGTATGAGAGTGTTTTGGGATACTGATAAACTATTCACATTATACAGTTACAGTTTTTGATTTCCCAGAGGAGTAGAGCTGTATGATGCTCTGTTGTGTGTACCTTACTCCATACAGAGATAATTTTTACAGGAGATCATTAGTTCTGCATAAACTTTATTATAGTTGCACCTGAAGCTCTTTAAAATCCTTCATGATGGAAAGATTAACTGAGTTGGATGGGCCTGGAAATTTAAACCTTTTTATATGCTTCCCTAAGGCCTCTAACTCTTCTTAAATCAAGACTTTCTTCCCATTCTTTTCAAGCCACTCAAACTTCATTTTCCCACTTATCACTTCAATCTAAAGAAATATCATGTATTTGTCTTTTGTTCTTCTCCATTCAGAGGTAGGTAGAGAGCCCTTGAGACTTACAGGATCATTATGTTTCCTTTTGCTTGGAGAGAGATTACATGAAAATCTTTAATTTCTGCCTTGTAAGGTAGGAAGCAATGGTCTTCACCACCAAGATTTAATTTGCAGTATTGTGGTCATCCTTAACAGCACAAGCTTTATCACTACAACTTACGACTAGAGGTACTTTCAGCCTGTTGTTTAAAGGTCTCCAGCCCTCTTTTTCTCACAGAATGAACTCCACCTCAGGGAAGAGACCTGCTAAAACCAATATCTTGTTTCCCTGCTTTTGAGACCGACTTGTCTCTATGCCTTCTTCACCAGTGTGTGTGTGTAGAGCACTGATTGCTGCTAAATCCCTTTCAGTTACTTCATTTTTGTTGCAAATCTTTAAACAAACTGTGTAGCAAAACAGTTACATTGTATGAAGAGTAACTGGGACAAATTCACTAGCAATTTCTAAGCATTAAGACAGATTTATGGCTGGACTGCCATAAAAGAGCTGGAGCATACCTATAAATTAAAATGATCATCATTTTCACAATGTCATAGGAAAGAGTTAGTTTAATGAGTGAGGTATTGCACTTAGGAGTTAAACCTCTGAAGTCTGGTATAAACAGTGACTCCACTCCCTCACGACTCCACAACTATATTTCTGAAGTGCTTTTCTTCATGACTTTTCTTGTTGTATTTGATATATATTTTTTAAAAATCTTCTCATCTACATTTTCAAGCACACAATCTTGCTTTGTCTCAATTATTTCAAACTTTTAATGTATGTGGAATGAAACACAAGACTTCTAGCATTAGGCCTCTGCCACCAGAAAATGTCAGGCTCTGTGAGACAGGTTGGTATTGTTAATAGCTGGAGTATTGGCGCAATAAAGACTCTGGAACAATTCACACCAACATAAATTACTGGCTGCACTTACTAAAATGCTCATTTGTTGTTTAATGATGGCTTTAAATGATAATTTAACTAGTTTAATATCTTATTAAAAAATTAAGAGATACATGCATGGTCATTAATTTATGCATTACCAGAGATAAAATGTAAGGAGATAAATTCAGGTAAATGTATGTGGGTATAGACCTTAATCACACTAATGTCTCTCTATCCAGGCTCAGGGCTCTGCCTGCCAAGAGCTGGGAGTCTAAAATAGGAACTAATCCAAAGATCGCAGGGTAATATTCCTTCTCAAATGTCTTCATCAAAATACTTCTGATGCCTTTAAACTGAGCAAAATCAAATCAGTCTTCTGGAGGACTTGAAAGTGCTTTTCTCAGAGACAGAAGTAGAGATGCAACACTGCTGCAAAGAGGAGGAATTTCCCCTGGGAGGTATCTAGCAGATAGACCTCTCTGACACGATGTGTCCCCATCCGTTAGGCTGGTAGTGCTGAAGATGTAGTGAAGAAACCATGGTGAATCCATTGGCATGTTACCTGGGAGTGTCCAAAATCCTGTGATTAATGGGGCTGAATGCATTTTTGCAAAAGTTGGGAGAAAAGAAGAGGACTGCAAGATGGCACAATTTGCCATGGACTTAACATTCCCTAAATGAGGATTAGGACAAGAATAAACACAGAAGAACTGAAGGTTTCAGCCCAGATGAGTGAGGAAATGAAACAGGTTCAACAGTGGAAATTAATATACATAAGTGTAACTAATGTCCTGCTCCAGCACCTGCCTGGGAACTCAGGAATATTGCAGTAGGAAGCAGGTGATGGTAACTCTATGATGACTAAGGCTGTCATAATCCAGAACAATTTGGGGTTGCATCCCCAGAATAAATAAGTCCAGAGCAGCAGTCTTCCTGCCACTGCTTTCTAACATAAAAGAGAACAAACTGTGAAAGGCAACATAGCAGTGACCAGTTTGAGAGGAACTTTGCTGCTGATTTTCCTACCATATCCTTAATTTTCTGCTCAGATTTGCACACAGTTGTGCCAAGGCTCCAGCTGCCCATCACAGCCTTGCAGTCATAATGATGGCTGGCTGGGCTCCGCTGTTGTGCACCCTGCCAGTGTGCCAGGCAGCTGCTGGCCAAGCCACCAAGGGCAGTTCACCGAGCAGAAATGGTAACAGGAAGGGATGTGTTCTCCTCTGATACATGGGAATCACACATTTTGCTCATTACAATGCCACAGAAACTGCCCCCACCAAAAGCTAATAAACCGTAAGTGGAACTGATCTATTTTATGTCCATCCTGCTATACCATCCTCCTCTCCTTTGTTGCTTGGGACTGTTTCTTATATATATATATATATATATATATATATATATATATCTTGCTTATAGAACCAATTTTTGCAGAAAGCTCCTGATAAAACAAGGGAATTGATGCAGATGGCAACAACATGACCTTATTACGTTTTATAACCTGGGAGGGTGTGAAGCAGCAGTAAATGTTTTCTCTGTCTGTGATTTGGGGCAGCTATATTTTATATAGGTTTTCAGTTAATCTTGACCTGACAAACACTCAGATATGGATCTCAAGGGATACATCTTTTAAAAAAGAAGCATGGCATTAAACTGTATTATGCAATTCAAGAAGTAGCATGAAACAGCATGAACTGCATAATAAATGTATTATGCAACTCATAAAACTCATAAAACAGCAAAACCCAGTTCAACATCCTCAACAATAAGAGAGAGTACCTGCACTAACATAACAATTTATTGCTGTTCAATATATAATTAACTGTTGAGTAAAGAACATTAAATATAATTTGACAAAGTAAAAAATTATACCTACCAAACTCAATTTATTTTATTCTTTCTGTATTATCCTTTTGTCTTCTTAAGTCATGAGTATCACAAGAAGTTGGGCTGCATGGTTCATGCATTTATTGTGACTTCAGCTCCATGTAACTGTTTCAAACAACAATTTGAACACTTAATCTGCTGCTTTGTTTACTTCTGTGATAGGATTGCTTTTACATAATTATCTTGAACAGTGGCAAAAAATTAGGAAGCAAAGAAAATGGAGTTTGAGAGATTTCGAAGACTAGACTGTATTTTTTAAGTCTTGGTAATGAGAGGAATGAAAAAACTCTGTTCATTTTTAGGAGGCCCTTTATTTTGATAGAAGCAAATTCTCCCCTTGGACCTTCATTACTTATATTAAAAAGAAGGAATAAGGTAGATATTTTGTAACCCACAAATGAATGTAAGTTAGACCGTCTGAACTCTCTGAACTTCTGTCTATTTCCAGAAGGGAAGGGTCTTTACATATCATTATACCTGTTTATCTTTGTATATCTGTGGGTTTGTGATGCTGGATCTCTCAAAAGTAGGGAGCTTAACAGAATACGTGGGTTTTTTTCTCTTGCCATCATCTGTGGAGTCAACTCTGTTAGGAGAAGCAACCCAGTAACAGCAGTAGTCCATGATAGTTTGATTAATACTAGGTTCTTGATATTTACACAATATTTCTGGTTTGCTATACTTTACTCATTAGTCTGTGTTCCTTTAGGGACCATCAGAAATCTTCTCAATGTTGGTCAGTGTCTACTTTTGCATTTGTACTTCTGTCTTCTTAGTGAAAAGATATACTGAGAGAAAAAAAAAAAAGAAAAAGAAAAAAAGACCTCCATCATTTGTCTAGACAACTCAACAATGTACTCTAAGATGAATGATCTGAGTGAAATGAAGCTGTCTCATCAAATGAGTTTTTATACATCTTTCAGCTAATTCCAAAAGCTAAATATGAACCCCAGTGCTCAGGGACTCTGTGATTTGTGACTCTGAGTCCATAAGCCAACAAATGAATTAAAATGAAACATAAATATTCGGAATCACAGGAGTCACTTTAGCCATTAGAAAAAGAACATTTTTGTTACTATCCACTGCAGAAAAAGCTTCACTTCTGATCCTGTTGCTGCTAATATCTCTGGTACCTTCAGAGGAACATCCTCATGAGCAGAGTGAAACCCTTGGAGAAATGTGAGGTGTTGCCTCAAAATGCAATGTTCATTAATTCTTTTGCTCTTCTGTTTCCTTCTTCTTCTTTTTTTTTTATCAAGATTTTCCCAACTCAGCTGCCTCTGATGACTGCTACTATGATAGTATTACATAAAACACAGTGGTCCCTAACCATTTAGATCTATGCTGATCAAAGCCAAGATATTAAACTCCCCCCCCCGCAAAAAAACAAAACTCCCAAACCAAAAAAATCCCACAAAAAGCAAGCACAATCAATTTATGATACGCTTGTGTTAGGCATCCTAGTAAGATTCTTTGCTCTGTAAGGGATTGTCCCTTCTTGTAGTAATTAGGTCCCAAG
>NW_010972740.1:64727-66102 GCF_000737465.1 Haliaeetus leucocephalus | reverse complement strand
GCAACCCCTAATCAGTATGTGCATTGCACTTCAGGGGCACCAAACTCTTGATGAGAGGAGGAGGCTGAGGGCATCCCACAAGCGCTTTGAGTCACCATGCTTTCCCAGGCTGGAGGTGCCTAAGTGCTCTGGTGATGAACAAACAGGGGAGCAACTGAGTCCATGAAAATAAGACTCCTTTTTTCTCTTTCACTTAAAAAGGATTTTAGGACTAGGGAACAATTTACAGTTCTAGTGTGGATTCACATCATGCCTATTTAGACAGTTTACTGTAGTGATTAATGTCTGAAGACTCCCTTTGTGTGAAAGGAGTGGAAGAGACGTCATCCTGGGGGGCCTAGATCCCCCAATCATCCAGATCACAGCAAAGCCATAGAAAGGCTGGTCTCCTTAGAGAGGTGGACCTCCCAAGACACATGGATACATAATTAGAATCATAGAATCGTAGGACCATTTAGGTTGGAAAAGACTCTTAAGACCATTGAGTCCAACCATTAACCTAACACTGCCGAGTCCCACTAAACCATGTCCTTAAGCACCACATCTACACATCTTTTAAATACCTCCAGGGATGGCGACTCAACCCACTTCCCTGGGCAGCCTGTTCCAGTGCTTGACAACCCTTTCAGAGAAGAAATTTTTCCTAATATCCAATCTAAACCTCCCCTGGTGCAACTTGAGGCCATTTCCTCTCATCCTATCATTTGCTACTCAGGAAAAGAGATTGACACCCACCTCACTACAACCTCCTTTCAGGTAGTTCTAGAGAGCAATAACATCTCCCCTCAGCCTCCTTTTCTCCAGACTAAACAGCCCCGGTTCTGTCAGCCGCTCCTCATAAGACTTGTTCTCTAAACCCTCCACCAACTTCATTGCTCTTCTCTGGACACGCTCCAGCACCTCAATGTCTTTCTTGTAGTGAGGGGCCCAAAACTGAACACAATATTCAAGGTGCAGCCTCACCAGAGCTGAGTACAAAGGGACAATCACCTCCCTGCTCCTGCTGGCCACACTATTTCTGATACAGGCCAGGATGCTGTTGGCCTTCTTGGCCACCTGGGCACACTGCTGGCTCATATTCAGCTGGCTGTCAACCAGCACTCCCAGGTCTTTTTCTTCCAGGCAGCTTTCCAGCCATTCTTCTCCAAGCCTGTAGCGCTGTGTGGGTTTGTTGAGACACAAGTGCAGGACCTCGCACTTGACCTTGTTCAACCTCATACAATTGGCCTTGGCCCATTGATCCAGCCTGTCCAGATCCCCTTGTAGAGCCTTCCTATCCTCAAGCAGATTAACATTCCCGTCCCACTTGGTGTCACCTGCAAACTTACTGAGGGTGCACTCGATCCCCTTGTCCAGATCATTGATAAAGATATTA
>NW_010972740.1:62984-64231 GCF_000737465.1 Haliaeetus leucocephalus | reverse complement strand
AGCAGGACCTGCCTTTCATAAACCTGTGCTGACTGGGCTTGATCACCTGGTTGTCCTGTACATGCCATGTGATGGTGCTCAGGATGATCTGCTCCATAACCTTCCCTGGCACTGAGGTCAGACTGACAGACCTGTAGTTCCCCGAATCCTCCTTCCAGCCCTTCTTGTAGATTGAAGTCACATTTGCTAACCTCCAGTCAACTGGGATCTCCCCAGTTAGCCAGGACTGCTGATAAATGATAGAAAGTGGCTTGGTGAGCACTTCAGCCAGCTGCCTCAGCACCCTTGGGTGGATCCCATCCGGACCCATAGATTTGTGTGTGTCTAAGTGATGTAGCAGGTCGCTAACCATTTCCCCTTGGATTATGGGGGCTTCATTCTGCTCCCTGTCCCTGTCTTCCAGCTCAGGGGGCTGGGTACCCTGAGAACAACTGGTCTTACTATTAAAGACTGAGGCAAAGAAGGCATTAAGTACCTTGGCCTTTTCCTCATCCTTTGTCACTATGTTTCCCCTCGCATCCGATAAAGGATGGAGATTCTCCTCAGCCCTCCTTTTGTTGTTAATGTATTTATAGAAACATTTTTTATTGTCTTTTACTGCAGTTCTTCTTTAATTGGGTGAAAAAAAATCGATAAACATAAAGCTCCAGTATGAAAGGTGAATATCCCATGCAAATTTTTTTACTACCTTAAAACTGATGTAAGAAGAGTGATAAGCTAACATTCCCCTGCAAGCAGCTTTGCCCACTAGGTGATGTTGTTCAGTAAATCCCATTAGGTTATTTTTGACTAATGTGGGAGACTCTTAATATGCTGGAACTGAAACAGGACATGGCTTTGCAATCAGTTCTGAGAACCATATATGTTAGTTCAGCTGCAACACCTTTATGGAGAGGTTCATCACTTTGGCCCATGAAGCAAGTCAGCTTCCAGTTTCTACTGATACACATTTCTACCTCTTATAACTTGTTGTCCCCTAAGTGACTATTTATTGGCACAAAAGGGTGCAATGTTAGATTGGTTAGGGAACTATTGAATTTTCCTCCTAAGCAATTCTAAGTACGCAGGAAGAACAGTTAATCATTAGAGAGCAAACTGACTTTCACTAAGGTGAATTAGATGTGTTATGGCCACAGATTCACCAAGCAGAATGGTATAAATGCCACTGAGTTCTCTGTTACCACCAGCGTGAACAAGCAAAATCCTCAGGTAAAAAGCTCATTAGAAACTTTACATGACAGATGCTG
>NW_010972740.1:53649-62500 GCF_000737465.1 Haliaeetus leucocephalus | reverse complement strand
TGTGATTACTCAGCTGTTTCTCAAGTGTGATTTATTGAATCAGCAATTTATCAAGATGGAGTGGCATAGTCTAATTTACTTGTGTAACTTCATTAATGGTTAAGGGGTAGAAGTATGCTTCCTGTCACTTTCATTATAGTATTGTTAGCACTAGAAGTTGATATGGGTCATTTAATTCGCCTATGCAAATTCACTTACAGCATGTTTTGGAATCAGCAGCTCCTCAACAAGATTGTCTCTCAAATGTTTCCTGCAATATTCTCACTCGTGGCTTGAGCATTTAGCTTAAAGTCGAGCTCTGAGAAAACAACAACAGCTGGTGCTAAACTGTTATGGTTTAACCCCAGCCAGCAACTAAGCACCACACAGCCGCTCACTCACTCCCCCCCATCCACTGGGATGGGGAAGAAAATCAGGAAAAACAAGTAAAACTCATGGGTTGAGATAAGAACGGTTTAATAGAACAGGAAAGAAGAAACTAATAAGATAATACTAATAAATTGACAACAGTAATAATAAAAGGATTGGAATGTACAAATGATGCGCAGGGCAATTGCTCACCACCCGCCGACCGACACCCAGCTAGTCCCCAAGTGGCGATTCCCCCCCCCCGCCGACTTCCCAGTTCCTATACTAGATGTGACGTCACATGGTATGGAATACACCGTTGGTCAGTTTGGGTCAGTTGCCCTGGCTGTGTCCTGTGCCAACTTCTTGTGCCCTGGCTGGGCATGAGAAGCTGAAAAATCCTTGACACTAGTCTAAACACTACTGAGCAACAACTGAGAACATCAGTGTTATCTACATTCTTCACATACTGAACTCAAAACATAGCACTGTACCAGCTACTAGGAAGACAGTTAACTCTATCCCAGCTGAAACCAGGACATAAACAAAAAGTAAATGGTTAGATTAATTGAGTAATACCAATACTTGGTAGTTGGTGAGGACTGACTGCATTCCTTGCTATTGTGCCATTGCTGAACACAAAGTTAAATGAAAACTGTATGTATTCTAGAGGCTGAAACAACATATGAAAAAATCAGAATAACTGTGCATGTTCATGACCAGTAATATGCTGGGGATCTGAGCACTGAAGCCAATCACAGATAACCTAATCACAAAAAGATGCATAATACATACAGCTTTAATTCTGTTCTTTCAGTTGCTCTGCACTGCTGATAATCTCAGCTATAGGAATGGTGGGGGAATGCAGATTAAACTAAAAAGTCATGCCCTACAAACATATATATCTTTTTAAATCACAGAGGTTCTTTTATTTTCATTACATTGTTCTGTGCTTGAATCCTTTTTCATCACTTCAGTCTTCTAGTCTCTGCTCCAGATGTCAGCAAAAATTGTTTTTTTCCACAGTTTCTCCATTTACCCCTTACTTCAAATTCTTTGCTTTATAAGTTAATTTTGGCAACATTATCTTGATTTTTTGTGGTGTAGGTTTGGCAAATCTGTAAATGAAACTCTTCAGGCAAGGTGAAGGATGGCCTCAGAGTATTCCCTCATGGTATTGATAACACTTTTACACAGGAAACTCAGATCTTCCAAAGGAAATCTACGGGTACACCATCAGCTTTTTCTACCCAAACTCTTGGGAACAAGAGTCTTCATGTTTGTCTGGAAGTGACTTACCACAACATATAGGACACAGCCAGCAGAAGCAAACACACTTTAAGGAATTTGTTAGTGTAAAACCTGCACTCACAGGATTAAGTTCTGAACAACAAATTTCTTCATGATTGGAAGAAAAGATGGTGGAATCTGGCCTTAAGTTAACTAGAATATTCATTTAAAATATATGTAATTTTAAGAAGGTATTAAGAAAACTGACCACGGTAATTAAACCCTGTTATTGCTAAAGAAAAGATGAAGTTTTAAAAAGATACTTGAAATCTAGACAATTAGGTAGCATCCAGCATTTCAGACCTCAGGTCAGGGGAATTATTATTCTTTCCTTTCTGGTAAAGTATTTTAAAGCCTCTGACTCTGTGCAGGCAGCAGAAACACTCATTATTACACACAACAAAGTGCTCTCTTATCAAAACATATTGTTAAAGCACCAACTCAGTTTGGTACCTAGTTTTAGTGTGTGGGAATAATGACAGCCAACTGCTTAGCCATGTGCAGTGAGTGCTATCCCCTTACGAAAGGTCAGGGGAAGATTACAGGATGCCAGTTAATAATGCACATCTGAAGCAATGACCCTTATAGGACTGTCAAAACTACAATAGTCTGTTGACAATTGTGTTTTGTTTTCTAAACCAGGCACTGACACTCAGGTTTATATCATGACACAAGAACAGTACGAGATGGTATCAGAAATACAGGTCCTTTATTTTACCTTTTGTTGTAATTACTGTCCAAGGAGAAAATGGGCTTTACTGATGTCTCAAAGAGTAATTTTTCTGGTTTTCATGCAAGGTGACAGTGAAAAATGAGGGATAAGGAATTTCCTCAGAAATGTTTTTCCCTTAGAAAGACTTTTTCCTTGATCGGACTGAATGTGGTCATCTGGCAACCACAACTATAAGTATCTTTTTATTACATGATGCTTTGTAGTAGCAACATAGCACTTTTACTGTCAGCACTGAGGAAGGTGGGAAGTGGAAGAGAAATTGAGATGTGCTGGGGGAGCTGGGCAACTGGCTAATGGGCCACACAGTCTCAGGGATATATGAAGAGTTGATCTGAGACTAAAACTGAGATAAGAAATCCCCCAAATGCTCTTAAAAACATATTCTCCCCTCCATTTTTCCTCCTCCTCTTCACTCCTCTGAGTATTTTCTTCTGTCCTTTCCTGATGATTAGGAGAGTGGTCGATCAGAGCTTGGATATCAAGGGAAGCAGATCTCTAGCAGGCTCCTCAGTCCCACCACATTCTTACTGGTTTCACATGTGATGCTTTACCAAATTACAGTGCCAGTGGGGGTAAAAGGACTGGCTTGCCTGAGCTTGGTTCAAAGAGAAACGATGCCATTTGAACATTCACCAGACCAGTTCCTGAAAGAAGTACAGAGGTGCCAGCTGAGCTTTCACAATCCTCTTCATGAGGGGTCAGTGGGCTGGAGAGTGTTGGCAGCAAGGGAGGTTGCAATTCGCTCAGTCTTTTCTCATTCAGCTCAGCTTCCCCAGGTGGTCTGATCCTGTTGGGCACTCGTGCCAGCCCCTGAGGGACTCGCTTGTGGGTGGAAACAGCCAGTGAGCAAAATGGTGCTGGGATCTCCTCCAACTCCAGCATCCACTGCTCATTTAAGCTTCTTCTTTCATCCATCTGTAAAGTGCGATCCACCAGCATCCACATATGCAAACAGCTGGGCTCTGCTCCAGCACAGCCAGGGAGGGGGAAACACCACCAGTTGCAAGGAGAGGGTTTGAGATACTGCTTCAGCGCTCCTCCCATACCACTGCTGGGCAGGGGGCAGCTCAGCCCTGGGAGCTGTAGGAGAACAGGATGACAGGCATGGGGCGGGGCCAACATTTTTGTGTGTTACCATGCTCAGTGTCGGCACCCAGCAGTAGAGTAGACAATTCAAATTGTGATATTCCTACAATTCCTGCAATACTGTTGCCTATTATTATTCTGTTCCTAGCTTGGCACTGGATTGCCTTGGGAAAATTACATGATCTTTATGCTTCATTTTCCTCCATCAGGAAGCTAATATAATTCTAGAATTACATTACATTACAGTGCTACGGGGACATAATATGTCAAATCTTGAAGCAGAACACCTGCCTCTAAGCAGAACAGTGCTGCACATAGTAAGCTCTATCTCTTAGTATTTACTGCCTCAGACATCATGCCCCTCACACATAGCTCTTCTGCTACAGGACAAAGCCATCTTGGGTATCTCTGTACCTACAGTCATCAACCCTTCAACCCCTTTGATTCACAAGTAGATCAAGATGAGCATTCACTGCTGCAGAGGAGATGGTAGGCCCTAAGAGTCGCAAGACTAGGCTTGTGAATGCAAGAAGGCAACCAGATCTGCAATTATCTCCTGCAAGCTCAGTTTACTTACATAAAACCACAAAAACCCCACAGCAGCGTTATGTTACAATCAAAAAAGGGCTTTATTGAAGATAAACTGGTAACAGCTAACCTAAGACCATAGGATATGAAGTATCACTGATGTCCTTTGCTGAGGTAGTAACACCCAGGTCAACACAGTTTCTGCTTGCATTATAGTCTCACCTCCCTCTCCCTTAAACCTTCATCTCAGCTTTTTCACAAACAGAATGGCTGTTAGGCCAAATATGCTAAGCAGGGCTACCTGTACCCAAATAGAAAGATAGTAGGTTCTTCATCCCACCTTCACATTTGGGTGGTATGTTAAATTTCCTTAAGCTACCTCATCAGAATGCCAACAGCACAATGATGGACAGTACTGATTTTAATATAAAATAAAATCACTGCTTTACTTGCATAGAATGCCTCTAAATGTCCTATATGTGAAACGGAGAAGTCCTTGCCTTCCAGTCTCCTATACAATATGAGGGCATCTATCTCTTTAGGAAACAAGTGGTGAAAGAATTCAGCTCCCACCATCACACCTGTGGGCTGCTCATCCTTATGAAATCATCTGAATGGGTCTCCAGCTGCCCTAAAGAATTCAGCATTAGCTTGAGACTACTTCAAATACACAAAGAGCTGCTTGTTGGCAGCTGAGGAGTTGTGGTGGGTTGACCCTGGCTGGATGTCAGGTGCCCACCAAAACCATTCTATCACTCCCCTACCCCCTCAGCTGGACAGGAGAGAAAAAATATAACAAAGGGCTTGTGGGTCGAGATAAGGACAGGGAGAGATCACTCAACCAATTACCATCACAGGCAAAATGGACTCAACTTGGGGAAAATTAACTTAATTTATTGCCAGTCAACCAGAGTAGGGTGATGAGAAATAAAACCAAATCTCAGAATACCTCCCCTCCACCCCTCCTTTCTTCCCAGGCACAGCTTCACTCCCGGATTCGCTACCTACCCCACCACAGCAGCACAGGGGGATGGGGAATGGGGTTTACGGTCAGTTCATCACATGTTGTCTCTGCTGCTTCATCCTCCTCAGGGGGAGGACTCATCACACTCTTCCCCTGCTCCAGCGTGGGGTCCCTCCCATGGGAGACAGTTCTCCATGAACTTCTGCAATGTGGGTCCTTCCCACGGGCTGCAGTTCTTCACAAACTGCTCCAGCTTGGGCCCCTTCCAACAGGATGCAGTCCTTCAGGAGCACACTGCTCCAGTGTGGGTTCCCCACGGGGTCACAAGTCCTGCCAGAAAACCTGCTCCAGCGTGGGCTCCTCTCTCCACAGATCCGCAGGTCCTGCCAGGAGCCTGCTCCAGCACGGGGTTCCCCTGGGGTCACAGCCTCCTTTGGGTATCCACCTGCTCAGGCATGGGGTCCTTCATGGGCTGCAGGGGAATCTCTGCTCCGGCGCCTGGAGCACCTCGTCCCCCTCCTTCTTCACTGACCTGGGTGTCTGCAGAGGGGTTTCTCTCACATGTTCTCACTCCTCTCTCCGGCTGCTGTTTCTGTGTCCCCTGAAACTTTTTTTCCTTCTTAAATCTGTTCTCCCAGAGGTGCTACCACTATCGCTGATTGGCTCGGCCTTGGCTGGTGGCGGGTCCATCTTGGAGCTGGCTGGCATTGGCTCTGTTGGACATAGAGGAAGCTTCTATCAGCTTCTCACAGAAGGCATTCCTGTAACCTGCCCCTGCTACCAAAACCTTGCCACACAAACCCAATACAGGAGTTTACATTGAAGAGGACTCCCTTTGCATGGACCCGACTGATTTTGGTCACACCTAGTAAACATCCAAAGACACTTCACTGGTGTTACTTTAAGGATATTGTCTCATATTTCCTTGCAACTGGTGTTTTCTTTTTGTGTTCTGTTCACTCAGGTGTCTCATATCCTTTTATTCTGCTATCAGTAGGCAGGAAGCATTAGAGAAGGAAATGCAAAGCTATAAATTCATCATTCCTGAGAAAAACACTTTTAGTTTACTTTAGGAATGATTCAGTTCTGTCACGGGATCTACACAGATGGACTGTGCTACTGTGATACTGTGCAGGTCTGGAAAAATCCTCTGCAAAGAGAGCTTTTGAAAGCTCCAAATTAGACTTAAATACGCAGCCTGCCACAAATGGTAAATTAAGAAAATAAAGGGTAATACAACATCCAACTAATGAGAACCCTAGAGTAGTGAATACAACCAATTTAAACCAAGGAGTCAATGGCAGTCACAGTTTTAATAATTCTAGAGACATTTAAATATCGCACAGGGATAGAAGACATCTTCAGGAACTTGTCTTTTATCATAAGAAAGTGAAAGCCAAAGAAAAAGGCCACTTCTCTCAGTAACAAGGAGCAGTAATAAGAACCCATTCCACTTTTAAAACTAAAATAATGTGGAAATTTGGCAACTTCACTTCAGAAATAGGGAAATAGAGAAAATTGTGCTATATTACACCAACACACTGGAAACAGGGCCAAAATTATAATCCAAAACAGAAAAAAGAGGACAATTTACTTCTTAAACACTCTCAGAAATGATTCTCTGTCTTTCCAAGGTCAGCTTTAAGCAGTGAAAGCAGAACACAGAAAAGCAAAAGCAGAACATGGAAATCTTCCAAATGTCCCATACCTTGTGCATTCCTGGAAGACACTACCACTTTGAATCAGCATCTTACAACTCTGCTAAGCTGAACACTAAGCAGTGAAATAGAGGATCAGGTCCTCAGCATTTAACATTCAAAATTTCAAACCTCTTGCCAAATCCAGAATTAACTGTATGTTATTTATTACTATATAAGGTTTTCACAAGATACTAAATACATAAGTAAAGGAGACTGGAATTGAATATCTGACAGCCATTGAAGGATGCTTTCTCATTTTACCTGTTCTCTTTTGTCTCATTGCCATATTTCAAACTGTATTAATTTTTGATTGCAGTGATATAAATAAAACATAGTTTTATGCCAGTGCTAATTCTAATGCTGACTTGGATTTCCCATCCTTCAGAGATCTAGTACTATGTCTGAAAGATAACAGAGAATTGTAGAAGTTAAAATCTTAAATTTTAGCCTCACTTGTACACAAGCTTCAAAACAAAGAGCAGGTTTAAAGAAAAAAATTGCTATGTGTCTCCTTAAACATCCAAGTACTTCCTTCTGCTATTCTCAAATCTTGACTTTTTGGAATAAAGCAGCAAAAGCGATGTGACTTCAGATTTTTTGTTAAGTTTTGACAGTTTACCATATCCAGGTGAACATATTTCATGAAAACAAAACCTTGGATGATTATCCATTCTTTGAGTACAAATAGTTTACATAAAATTAGCATAAAATCACCCTATTTTGTGCAGGTTTTTCCCCTCTGCTTTCTCATTCTCTCTAAAGATGGTCCTAGGAGCAACTGTCTATAACATGTTTCCCATTTACACTAGCTGTCTTTAGAGTTTTTACAGCGTATGAAATTCTTCTGAAGTTATAAATTTAAGTTAAACATTTGCTTGAGACAAAATTGCCCTTCTGCTTTCTGGGGGAAGGAAATGTAAATTTCTACTTTGAACTATCTTGAGAATTTTTACTGTTGTTAATCAAACTGATTGCATTGTGTCCCACAGAGTTAAACTTAGTCAGGCTACCTGAACTTCTGGCCCTTCTCACACTCACAAAAGAGCCTCTCTATGTAAATCACAGAAGCAGTGATGTACAGAAGTTTTCTTTCACATTACACACCATTTTCAGAATATCCTGTTCTGAGAACATTTCGAGCTGTTTAAAACAAAATCAGAATTTAGTCTCAATTATACCATTGTTTAAAAATGGTAAAAGAAATATTATACACATTTAAAAAGTGACTCTGACATAGTTTTCTTTCTTTGCCAGATGATCCACTGTTAAAGCAAACATTTTACAACTAGGCCACACATTACTATTTCAAGATAAATTTGTGACAGAACAAGAATTTTATTTTTCAGATTAAAAGATTTTAATTAGGACACTATTAGAAATCTATCCCTTCCCAATTAAATTTTTAAATTCATTACTCTTTACTAAATTACTTAAATCCAAAAATCAAGAGGATTTGACCTTCAAGAAAGTAACTTATGTGCTTCTACATTTTTAATACACAATCATAAGTAGCAAAAATAAAGCCTGTTAACGTTTGCTACCACTACTGAGGACACTTCAGGAGCCTTCCTTCCGCTAATCCAGACTTGTTGCAATTCTTACTTGAGCAGCTGAGGATATTCAGAATATTAAGTACATCTCCAGTTATATAATATTGTAAATATGTGTTAGTCATATTTGACCCAAGACCAGTATGCATATTTTATATTTGACAGGAACGAGTTTGTTAGCAGAGGGGGATGAATCAAACACATTTTCACTAAATTCAATAGAAAAAAGAGTGGGATGGTTCTTCTGTTATTGTAGCCATGCTCCCTTTGAAGCTCATCCTCAAAATTGCTAAAATTAAAGTTAGTCCACGTTCTCCTGATGTTTGAATCAAAACACCATATTTGGATTTTTCACAATAGCTGTACTATTTCACCTATTTACTTCCGTATGTTTACTTTAAGTACACTCAATCATCTGCTTTTGAAGGTCCTGTGTAGACTTTCCAGAAGATTCCCTCATTTCCCAGTACCCTTAATTTAGTAAAACAATGGTTACCTGTCAGTATAAGATCCTAAAGAGTATGTTAGAGATAAAAACATAATTGAAAATTAAGTATGTTCCCATGACATGGAAAAGCCCCTATGAGCCCAAGACCTCCCTTCGAGAACTATGATTACTGCTCTTTTCGTCACAGCCTAAACAGGGCGAGGT
>NW_010972740.1:51895-53114 GCF_000737465.1 Haliaeetus leucocephalus | reverse complement strand
TGGGTCATAAAAATATTACATTTATATTTCATACCTCTTCAAAAAATTTAGGCAGAGTCTGGCCCTGGGCAGGGTCTGGCCCTGTTCCTCCAACAATAAAATATTAATTACATTAGATTTTGTACTAGAGGTGTCATCATTGCTGATCAGGAAAACTGAAAAATGCATTAAAGTTAAAAGTGTATTTAATTTTTAAGTATTGCAAGTATTTTTCCTTTTTTTTCATATTCATATAATTATTTCATATTTTAAAAGTGCATTTCAATGCTTACATCTGTTACAAACATTTGAACCTATTGATATGTATTGGCATCTGACCACTTTACCCTTATTTCTGTGATAAATGATAAAAGGTATTTGAACTATAATTATATTTAAAGAGTTGGGTTTTTTTCAGATGCTCTAATTGGTAATCTATCTTAATTATATGGAGCAAATAGAGACAATAAACTTTAAGGACAAAATCAAATTGGTGATTTTGCTGGCAACATTACAGGAAGAAAGAAACTCCAGCCTCTTTCACGTTTAGGTATAGGTTTTCATATTTACTATGCAAAAAGTGCAAGCATCTGGACAGATAAAGAGGTTCTCAGAAAGGAAGTTTCATTAAAAAAAAAAAAAGGTAATTTATTGGCAATTGTAACCAAAAGCCATGCTTTGCTGACCTTTCCACTGTAACTGTGGTCCATGCTCTGACATTTTCTACCCATGCTATTCTCCTTGTTGTGCTAATTTTGAGTGTCAAAGGGGAACCGGTATAGCTTTTGCAATATAAAAAGAGGGCACCAGAACTTACATAATGTTATTCTCTCTCCCCCAAAGTGTATCATGAAAGATGTAAGATGTGTGAGAAGCAAAAAGCCTGAAGCATGCTTCATATAAAATTAATTGAAAAAGGGCCAGTAAAGAAAAAACCCTATCATTATCTCCTAGTAAAAAAAATGCAGATATTACCAATTTAGAGCAACTGATTACATCAAGAACTTCATAATTATCCTGTGCTTAATAAATCATCCTTTCATCTCCTTGTCTGATATGGCACCAGGACATATTGCAGCAAATTATAAGATGTATGAATACAGGTGGAAAACAGAATACAAGTGAAGGGTGAATTGCTTGAGGTTTCAACACACTTGTGAATTACAGCACAGACAGACATTAGTATAAGGCCCACAGGTCCTCCTTCAGTGTTCATTCCTCATGTCTCACACCTTGCTTT
>NW_010972740.1:49944-50639 GCF_000737465.1 Haliaeetus leucocephalus | reverse complement strand
AGATACTTATTAAGTCATTAGGTGGATTTTTTTTTTTTTTTTTGTAAGGAGTCAATGTTCTGCCGTTGTGAAATACAGTAACAAGATAATTGTAAATCCTAAGCCTGAAATAGAAAACTGAATGTGAACCCAGCATTAAATCATTGTCTATCCTAGACTGCTAACAAACTCTATAGCACCATGACAAGTATAGATGAAACATGCAACATCTAATTCATCGCTTCAGTACTTAAAATAAATATTCCTTTAATCTTAAATTGTTTGTAGTAAACACAAAATGTGACAAACAATGCTATAAAATTTTATCTCCTGGCAAGATACAGAATTAAGACAAAGTTCTCAAAGAAAATCCATGTATTTAAACATATTTTGTACAAAATACATTGATCGCACACCAGAAAAAGAAAAAAAATATGTGTATCTGATACTTGGTGATGTTATTGCTTAAGACCTGGGTCTTGTCAAAGGATGCAACATGGGGTTTCATGGCTGTTTAGGGCCTCAGTGAAGTCAATTGGATTGTACATGCTGCCTTAAGCCCTATGCAAAATCCTAAGCTCTGCAAATTGGAGAATTCATGTTTATGGATTTGTCTCCACTTTAACATATTACTAACTGAAATTGTTATGTTTTATAGCAAAAGATGAAACATCTGTTTGGGTGTCATTAAGTGTCCTTGCATAGATGAATAAGTT
>NW_010972740.1:47149-47846 GCF_000737465.1 Haliaeetus leucocephalus | reverse complement strand
GGCTGTGTGCCGTTAGTGCTTTCTAGATCTTTGTTGAAACATATGTAAGTTGGATTCTTTTGTGAAATAAAGGGAATCTTGCACAGAGAGCTTGAGCGCTTGATTGAGTCGCCGCAGATGGTGAGCCCAACGTGATCAAGAGAAGAAGACAACGTGATCGAGAGAAGACGACAACGTGATGGAGAGAAGAAGCCAGCACGATTAAGAGAAGAAAATGACATGATTGAGAGAAGAAGAGGTGATTCCCCTTCACTCTGGAGACCACGCAATCTAATGGGGAGAGTTTTGAAGAAGTGGCCACGACTCCAAGAAAATTGGTAACAGCTACCCCTGTGGAACGGGTGAGTTGCGAGATGGCAGTAGCATGGGGCAATCAGTTTCTCAGGAGCATAAGCTCTACTTAAATGCTTTGCAGCAGATTTTTTATGGGTTTCTGGGTATAAAATAACAGAGGGACAAATTGCTTCACTTTTAATATGGGTAGAGGATAATTTTAACTGGTTTCCCACAAAGGGAACTTTTGATAGCAAGGTTTGGGAAAGAGTTGGGGAGCATTTACAAACGCAAAAAACTTTGGCCTTTGGTGTATCAGAAAATTTAATTATGACATGGAGATTTATTTATGCTGCGCTGGTGCATTTACAGCCGGCTGTGAAAACCATACCAATACAGCCTGATAACTGCTTTTGAGGAGACA
>NW_010972740.1:44335-45569 GCF_000737465.1 Haliaeetus leucocephalus | reverse complement strand
GTCTGGAATTCAGTGGAGGCACCACTAACCGATGGGACTGCTACACAAACAGGCAGCATGCAAGAACCATCTATGACCTCCAGCCCACAACTACAGGGAGTGCTAGGCTGGATTTGGCAACAGCAGCTGACCTCTCAATAAAAGAACAGAGAATTTATATTGTGGGGACTGCAATATTCGGACCCTTGCCTGATGGTATGTTAGGATTAATAATTGGACAATCTAGTGCTACGACACAGGGAATAATTTTATACCCTGGAGTTATTGATTCAGATTATCAAGGGGAAATTAAAATCGTGCTAGCTTCAATGCAAATTCCATGTACAATTCCGGCAAACACAAAAATAGCTCAATTAATATTGCTTCCTTGTTGGGCACCTCAAAACATGCAAAATAATCGAGGCGACGGTAGCTTTGATAGCACCGGGAGTCCTTTTGAATTGTGGTCACAGGAAATAACACAGCAACAGATGATTTTAAAATTGCAAATTGAGGGTAGATGGTTTTCAGGATTGCTAGATACCAGAGCAGACGTTTCTGTAATATCAAAAAAGGACTGGCCAACTTCGTGGCCATTTCAAACAGCTCTTTCTACATTTGTTGGTATAGGAGGCACTCGACAGCCCATGCGAAGTGCCAAACTTTTGTCAGTAAAGGGGCCTGAGAAGCATGAAGCATGGATTCAGCCTTATGTACTTGATTCACTGTAAATTTGTGGGGCAGAGGTTTATTGAAACAATGGCACATTAACCACAGTCAATTCAAATTTATCCTAAGGGTCACTGATGTAAAACCCCTGCTCAAACTTAGGTGGCTAACCTCTGCACCTGTTTGGGTCGATCAGTGGCCATTAAAAGGGGACAAACTGATACAAGCACAAAAATTAATTCAAGAGCAGTTGCAGCAAGGACACATTGTCACTTCAACTAGTCCATGGAATACACTGATTTTTGTTATTCAAAAAAAGTTGGGAAAATGGAGATTATTACAGGATTTACGAGTGATAAATGCAGTGTTACAACCTACGGGGATTATCCAGCCGGGAACGCCAAATCCTGCAATGATCCCTAAACAGTGGGAATTACAAGTAATTTATTTAAAAGACTGCTTCTTCACGATTCCTTTACATCCTGATAATTGTGCACATTTTGCCTTTTCAGTGCCTAGTGTAAATAACACTGAGCCTATGCAGCGTTACCGGTGGACAGTGCTACCTCAGGGCATGATGAATAGT
>NW_010972740.1:43811-44120 GCF_000737465.1 Haliaeetus leucocephalus | reverse complement strand
TAGGGTGGATTCTTACAGAAAGAACAGTACAGCCTCAATCATTAAAGTTGCAGACAGATATACGAACTCTGAACGATGCTCAAAAATTATTAGGAACAATAAACTGGGTACAGCCTATGTTAGGTATAACCACAGAGGAATTAAGTAATCTCTTTAATATTCTGAGAGGTGATCCTGATTTAACATCACCACAGATCTTAACTCCAGCTGCCAAGGAAGAGTTAAATTTAGTTTCACAAAAGATATCTTTATTACAAGCCTATAGAAGGGACTTAACTTTACCTGTTGATATGTATGTAATACAAGGTC
>NW_010972740.1:43475-43767 GCF_000737465.1 Haliaeetus leucocephalus | reverse complement strand
CAGAAAATGTTATATTTGGAATGGGTATTTAACATTTTAAAGAAAACCGTTACACAGCCTTTAGAAATTATTATGACTGTGGTACAAGTAGCACAGTCACATACTCAGTGTCTCATTGGTTTTGATCCCGATATATTGTATCTTCCTTTTTCAAAACAAGATTTTGATAACCTTTTTGTTCAATCACAATCACTGCAAATTGCATTGGCCGACTTCAAGAGCAAAATTTCTTTCTCACTGCCTAAATGTAAGTTACTGCAAAACCTTCACACATTAAACATCAAACCACAGA
>NW_010972740.1:42887-43110 GCF_000737465.1 Haliaeetus leucocephalus | reverse complement strand
GCTGCCAGGACCTTTGACTAAAGGCAATGCCGTGGCTGACTCTTTTACTGTTGGCACAGTGCAATTCCACTATGCTGTGGCCTCTCGTTCCTTTTTTCACCAAAATGCTGAAGCATCGCAGAAGATGTTTAATTTGACAAAAGCACAGGCTAAAGATATAATTCGTTCTTGTCCCGATTGTCAAAGAGTTACTTCTGATGCAGTGAGCATTGGAGTTAACCCA
>NW_010972740.1:42041-42604 GCF_000737465.1 Haliaeetus leucocephalus | reverse complement strand
TGACAGGAATTCCACATTCACCTACTGGACAAGCAATAATTGAGCGTGCTGATCATGCTTTAAAGTCCATGTTGCATAAACAAAAAAAGGGGGAATATGCCACCACAAGAACAGCTAGATAATGCTATGTTTACTTTGAATTTTTTAAATCGCTCACCAGACTTAATGGCCAGCACAGCCATAGATTGGCATTTTAAAACTCCTGATTCCATTTCACACAGACCTAAAGTACTGTATAAAGATCCTTTTAGTGGACCTGGTTGGAATGGACCTGTGGAACTAATCACCTGGGGGCGAGGGTATGCTTGTGTTCTTCTTCCCACAGGAACCAAGTGGATTCCACCTAAACACGTGAAGCCATACCATGAGCTGGCAAAACCACTCGGACAACCCAATCCCACAGATGAAGACTCTAAATTTGAAGGAGGAGAGACAAATGAGGAGGAAGCAGCACATCGAGAATGAAAAAGCTATCACATAGGGACATTTGAAGAGAATGCAACAACAAGCTAGCGAGATGATGCAGTGTGTATCCTACTCCAAAGAATACCTTTTTTAGCATA
>NW_010972740.1:33312-34023 GCF_000737465.1 Haliaeetus leucocephalus | reverse complement strand
GGACCTATGACCCTGTGGGGGACCCATGCTGGAGCAGTGTGCTCCTGAAGAACTGCACACCGCAGAAAGGACCCATGCTGAAGATCTTCGTGGAAGACTGTCTCCTGTGGGAGAGATCCCACACTGGAACAGGGGAAGAGTGTGATGAGTGCTGCCACTGAGGAGGATGAAGCGACAGAGATAACATGTGATGAACTGACTGCAAACCTCATTTCCTGTTCCCCTGTCCAGGAGAGAGTGATAGAATAGCTATGGTGGGGGCCTGGTGTCCAGCCAGGATCAACCCATCACATAGAGATAGACAAAGTGCATTATAAAACAGAATGAAATTACATTGCAATTGGGAATTTCAAAAACAAGGGCTCTGTGTAACTCTGTGTTACAAGGGAATGAAAGTGTATGTGATTGGAATTAGGTGAAGGCACATTTGCAAGGTGTATTTGCTACTAATATTGCAGGAGAGATCTAAGACCTTGCACAGATATTACAAGATCAAATGGGAAATATAGAAAATTAGCAGAATAAGGTCTCTTTCAAAGAATTGTCTAATAGTGTTAAATGCCTAAATTCAAAAACATGGTTTGAAGGTTTAAATTTGTGTATCTGAATTTGTATTGCTATTGGAGGGTTATTAATCATTTGTGTGTTTGCAGCGATCAGAATCATCTGAGGAGCAGTATGAGGATTGCATCAGTTCGAAGCTAGAGTCCT
>NW_010972740.1:31565-32907 GCF_000737465.1 Haliaeetus leucocephalus | reverse complement strand
AACAATAGTGTGGAAAATTCAAATTTTCCTATAAATACTTGTGTTGAACATTTCGTGAAAAAAAGCCAGATGATACAAATTGTGAATTGGTCTCCATTACAGCAGTAACAAGGGAAAATGTTAAATTTCAGTTAGACATTTTGAAATTATCACGTCGATACATCTTGTTTCTAGAAATGTTACTAGAGCTGGCTCTGAAGCATTGGAATTTGATTTCAGCAGGTCCTGGATCATGGCAGGCACTGTGGTAGACTGGAAGAAAGCTGCTACTGCACCATGCTCTTAAAATGTGAGAGGGACTGTGAAAATTACTGTAAGATTATTAGTCTCACAGTGGATCCCAGATAAAATAATGGAAGAAATTACATGAGAACTATTAAACAGTTTTAAAAAGTGAAATGCATTAAGAGTGGTCAGCTCAGGTTTACAGAAGGTAATTCTTTATCAGACCATGTGTTGTCACCTCTCGAGCTATGTCAACAGGGCAGACTGCCTGATGTGCTAACCTCCGAGGAGCAGTTCAGCTGCCCTGTCCTAAGTGGATCAGCCCTCCCCTGACCAGAGGAACTCTGCTCCCCTCCTGCCCCCCCTCCCTCCCTCCTGCAGCAGCAATCCTTACATCCACACTGGTCCCTCACAGCAGCAGGACGAAAATCTCCAATTCCCTAGGCCCTCCTCCAGCTCCTTGTCCCAGCAGTCCTTTTTCCTTCCCACACTATATGTTCTCATTCCTCCCCACTCTGACCCTTCCTGCAGGTCCTTCACACTTGATAAATGCACATGGAAGAGTTGTTCCTTCCCTCTTTCCTCTCAAATCAAATGGCCAGGCATCACCTGTAGGCATTTTTGTCAAAATTTAAAATGACAAATCAGAAGTTAACCCAGTGCCTGCACCTTGATGTCAAAAGAGCAAGCAAAAAATTATAGTGAAAATCACGTTCAGACCTGAACCATAGAAAGAAGTGGCACAATTAAGGCAAAAGAGAGAATTAGAGAGAATTACCAGCAGAGAGCTGCTCACCAAATCAATTGTGTTTCCTTGTCTGCTTCTGAAGATTTGCTAAGACAATGATGTTGGCATGAAAAACAACTTCTGGAAAAGGGAAGACTAAGTTAAGGAGACATCACTATATCATAATTTTCTTTTATTTTAATTTGAAACTCATACCCACTCTATCCTGAAAAGATTTTCAACCCTTTAATGTGAAGCTTGCTGAGACCTCACTATTTTAAGGTCTGTAACCTATGTTTTAAACACAGCCGAATCAAACAAGATACCGTTTTGGTCTATTTTTCTTTTGACTTTAGGCCCTAGTACACTCATTGCAAAAATGTCTTGCAG
>NW_010972740.1:27582-31068 GCF_000737465.1 Haliaeetus leucocephalus | reverse complement strand
ATCAGTTGTTATAGGAAATAAAACTTAGAAGGTTGTACAGCATCTGACCTTGTTTGTGTCTTAATCTCGCTCTTGGGATCGTTTAAGAACCCTCCCCGATATTGGATCGGGACATTTTAATTGGTGTCACGGACAGGATCCCCAGAGATGAGAGTGCTGTACTAATTTGTTGTTGAACTTTTGTGTTAATGTGTAGTCTGGCTCCTGAGAGTGAAAAGGGGGAACTAGTATATTCACGCGTGGCCCTCTCAGGACGTAATCCTCCTTTAAGTTAGTGTGTGGCTTTGAAGTTTGTGCTCTTGAGAGTGAGAAGGGGGGAATTCGGAACTATTGTGAGACCCTCTCAAGACATTACCCCCTTCTAGTTATGTTGATCTGTAACTGGATAGTGTGTCCTTCTGAGAGAGAATAGGGGGAATATGTTGTTAAGTTGTGACCCTCTCAGAACGCAGACCCCCTGATTTTTGTTAGAGAAAATGGATGCTCAGGAAATTGTTGGTGTTTGTGATTCTGCACCCTCACGAGTTGAAGGAATAGAGAAATTATATGATCTTTTAGAGGACTACCAATCTTGCCCCTCAGTCCAGGGACAATACTGGGCGAGAAACCACTGGTTTCAACCACAGAGTGTGGTGGATAGGATAAGAATCTTACAGAAGGAAGCTAAGGTTAAGAAGGGGAAAGGAAAAGCTATAATTTGTGCGGTGTTGGGAGCCAGTCTGGCAGCTGCGGTGGAAGAGAGAAAGCAGAAGTCTTCTCAAACTGATAATGTAATAGACTCCCTGCAGATGGTAATCAAAAATTTGCAGGAACAATTGAAAGAAAGTTAACAATTGTTGGAGGAGGAAAGGAACCAAAATGTGATATTAAAGGAGGAATTGAAGAATCAACTTTTGAGAGAGGCGGATACACAGGCGGAGGTAGAAACGCCGCCTGCGGAGAAAAGGACACAGCAAATCTATCCTCAGGGGGATTTGCAAAGGGCAAAAGAAACCATAGAAAGCCTCCCACATATGTATCCACTGATTAAAACAGAGTATGTGTATGAGGACAGTAGTGATGACTGTCCTCAGGTTATCACTAAAGAAGCCCCATATACAGCAACTGAGTTAACAAAATTGAGAAAAGATTTTTCAAGGATGGCAAAGGAATCTGAGACGGAGTACGTGTGGAGAGTGTCTTTGTCAGGAGGAGATGGAATCTTGTTGTCAGAGAAAGAAGCAGAAGGATATTGGGGTCCAGGTGTGTTTCTAACAACTGGCGATTACCGGGCCCCATGGTCATTGACTCAGAGAGCTGCGTACTGGGCTGGAGGGTTAAACCCCATGGAAAGGGGAGATCCCCTTGCCATAACCAGTACAGTGGATCAGCTAGTGGAAAGTGTGCAAAAGGCGGCATGTATCCAGACGATGTATGACCGGGAGCTCAAGCCCCATCAGGGCTCCCCGATGCTGCTGCCTGTGGACCCAGAGAGGATGAGTATTCTAATACGGGGACTTCCCGACTCTCTGAAACCCATTGGGATTCAATTGCAAGGGAGAATTCTAAACACCCCCAATGGAGAAAGGATTATGTCCACTCTGGAGGGGAGAATGTCCCCTGACCATCGGCAGCCAGGGAGAAAAGTGTGGACATGGGGAGAGGTAGCTCAGGAATTGATTAACTTTGAGAGAAAATACGGCCCTGTTGGTGGATCGTCTCAAAGAACTGAAAACAAGATCGTACGGCAACTTAGTGGGCGGCTATTAGCCCCTGGAAGAGAGAGGCCCCTAAGTCGACAGGGACTGTGGCAGCTAGGGCTTCAGAAAGGCATTCCCTGGGACTTGATGGATGGGCTCTCGACCCAAAGATTGGAGGAGCTTGTGCAGAACTGGTCAGGGCAAAAGGCCGTTTCCAAACCAACCCCTAGTGCCCCACCCTCGATAAACCTTGAGGACGAGCCAACTAAGGAGGAGAAGGTGGCGGGAAACTAGATCCTCCGCTCCCTGAAGGTGAGGGGGGAGACGGAGGGTGGATGTTTGTTAGACAACTCACCTGCAATACAAAAGGAGATTTACTGATTACTATTGCTGTAGGACCAAAGAAAAGACCGGTGACCTTTTTAATTGATACTGGGGCACAAATTACCGCGCTAAGGCGGACTGAAGCAGAACGATGTGGGATTTCGGCCCCATCTAAAAATCTGATTGTCTTAAATGCCTTTGGAAAAACACAATCAGTGCCCATGACTCCGGCAACACTATGGTTGCCAGGGGAGGAAAACCCTGTCAATACCATGGTGGCTGTAGGATCTTTCCAGATGAACCTTTTAGGTATAGATGTTTTGAAGGGTAGACAGTGGCGTGACACCCAGGGAAACTCATGGTCTTTTGGTGTCCCTCAGATTAGGCAGTTAGCCAAAACATCCGGCATGGAGGTGCGTCTATTGCAAGCGGCACCTACCCTTCCCCCTTCCAAATTGACAAATGTTAAACCCTATCCAGTGCCTCTAGGAGCAAGAGAAGGAATTACGCCAGTTCTGGAGGATTTAAAGAAACAAGGGGTTGTAGTTCCCACTCACTCCCCCTTCAACTCCCCAGTATGGCCAGTCCGAAAACCAAACGGCAAATGGAGATTGACAGTAGATTACAGGAGGCTCAATGCCAACACAGGTCCACTAACAGCTGCTGTACCAAACATTGCTGAATTGATAGCTGCCATTCAGGAACAATCCCACCCTGTCATGGCAACGATCGATGTTAAGGATATGTTTTTTACGGTCCCTTTACAACCTGAGGACCAGGATCGCTTTGCCTTCACCTGGGAAGGACAACAGTACACCTTTACACGACTGCCCCAAGGATACAAGCACTCCCCCACGCTGGCTCACCATGCTCTAGCACAAGAGTTGGAAACAATTCCCATAAAAGCAGAGGTAAAGATCTATCAATATATAGATGATGTGCTCATAGGAGGAAGGCAGGTAGAAGAAGTTAGAGAAACCCAGAACGACATCATCACCCATTTGGAAAGTATAGGGTTGACAATTCCACCTGAGAAGATCCAGACTCCTTCAAGTGAGGTAAAATTTTTAGGAATCTGGTGGAAGGGAGGCATGACGTGTATCCCACCAGATACCCTTTCCTCTCTTGATCAGATCCAGATGCCAGAGTCAAAGAAAGACTTACAGCATGCACTAGGGTTGCTTGTGTTTTGGAGGAAACACATTCCTGATTTCTCAATTATTGCTAGACCCCTGTATGACTTGTTGCGAAAGAGAGCTCAGTGGGAATGGACTCAGGTCCATGACGAGGCTTTACAGTTGTTGGTGCTTGAAGCGAATGCCTATCAGGCTCTTGGTCCCATTCACCCAACAGACCCGGTTCAAATTGAGTGGGGATTTGCCAAGACTGGACTGTCAATCCATTTGTGGCAAAAGGGTCCAGAGGGGCCTGTTCGGCCCATTGGGTTTTATTCTCGTAGCTTTAAAGATGCTGAAAAAAGGTA
>NW_010972740.1:26124-27572 GCF_000737465.1 Haliaeetus leucocephalus | reverse complement strand
GTCGAACAAAAATGAAACCTTCTTTCTCCGATGGCCTGGAAACCATATTTACCATCAAACTTGTGAGTGGAAGAACAACACTGGTGCCTGGTATTGTACCGGCCAGACAAACAGCAACGGACCAACAGAATTTTACAGTCCTTTGGGGAATGAGAACACAACTTATTTCCAATTCCCAAAGACTGCAGATGGACCATTTGCTAACGGTGCCAAAGCCAAAAAGGGCCATTATTGGATTTGTGGACATACTGCCTACAAACAACTACCAGCGAATTGGTCAGGGATTTGTTATATAGGCATTATCCGACCTCTGTTTTTCCTTCTTCCAGAGGTAGGTGGTCCTCGATTGGGAGTGAGACTATATGATAATTTAGGGGACAAAAGGATTGCACGTAGCAAGCGATCTGTTGACGTTAAAATAGGAGGAACACAAAGGTGGGGGGAAAATGAGTGGCCCCCTGAAAGAATAATTGAGCATTATGGGCCTGCCACTTGGAATCCCAGTGAACCAATATCAGGGGCACAAGAACCGATTTATAATTTGAACCGCATAATATGATTGCAAGCAGTTTTAGAAATTATTACCAATAAAACTGCTAATGCTATAGACCTTTTAACCCAACAATCTCGACAGATGCGTGCTGCAATCCTTCAACACCGTATGGTTTTGGATTATTTACTAGCTGAAGAGGGAGGAGTATGTGGGAAATTAAATGTTTCTAATTGTTGTTTGGAAATAGACGATGTAGGTGAAGTAGTTCTTCAACTGACCTCAGATATCAGGAAACTAGCCCATGTCCCCGTTCAAACATGGAACGGATGGAACGGTGATCTATGGTCTTGGTTACCTGGAGCACCATGGGTAAAACAGCTTCTGTTTTACCTGTTATGTGCATTTGTCGCTTTGATGTTTGTGCCACGTGCTATTCCTTGTTTTATTCAATTAATCCAACATGTCGTATCTAACATGCAATTTGTATCTGTTGCTTCGCCTGACGGTGTAAAACAGATTCGTGTCGTTTGCCAATCAAAGCGCGCGACTGTATCAATTGTTTAGGCACATGCGCTCTGGGCTGGGGGCGTGGAACTGCGTAGGCACCCCCTCTCACTCAGGTTAGTCAGACCACCATCTTTAGCTCCGCAATCAGCCAAAATGTGGACCCTACTTACACTTTACTTTGTGGCAGTTGTTTTGTGGGCTTTTGCAATAAGTATGTGTTTGTCTTGCAAGTGTACTGCATGGTTTTGGAATTTTGTGGCAGCTGTTTTGTTGGCTTTTGCTATATTTTTTTTGTGGTATGTATGTGTTTGTCTTGTAAGGGTCCATGCAAACCGTCTTGTAATTGTACTTGTTCATGTGGACAACCACCTTCTCCCCCTCCCCGTTCCGGAAGACCAGGAGCACCTTCCTAGGCCCGGCCTGGGGCACATTTTAGTAGATATTGTTA
>NW_010972740.1:25366-25873 GCF_000737465.1 Haliaeetus leucocephalus | reverse complement strand
CGTTGATTCCAATTTATTACATAGCCTTTGCTTTAATAATGGTTATCTTAATAGTTCTTTTAATACTTCTCTTTTGTCCTTGTAGCTGTTCATGTGAACGGCCGTTGTGGTTTTTTTATTGACTCTCTGTAGCCTTGAAATGTGCTTTAATATTGTAGAGTTAGTTAAGTTTAGAATAAGAGTTGATGTTAAGTAGATGTTGTTAGTTATTGGATGTTGTTGTTTAACCTGTTTAGAAACGTTATAAGATAATTGTTGTGATATCGTTGGTCGTTCATATTGTTGCCTAGTGTAGAAGTATTGTAGTAACATAGAATAAGCCTTGAAAAGCCAAATCATTTTACTTTGACCTTTGGTTTTTGTCTTTGTTGTGTTATGGAAATTTGTTAACTTGGTTATATCGTTGTAGCATGCACGTTTTCCCTCTTTCTCTCTCTATACCTTTACTTTCTGTGCCACCACGAGGACAGCAATGTTGAGCCACGGGGTGGATGTAAGAGACTGTGT
>NW_010972740.1:15320-25195 GCF_000737465.1 Haliaeetus leucocephalus | reverse complement strand
ATATCCATGCTTGAATCAAAATCATGCCACCTCCAAAAATGAAAACATTACAGGCGATCTGGATCCCATGAGCTTATTAATTAAGTAGAACACCTCCCTTGGAACCTCAGGAAGAAAAACACATATTTAAACCCCATTACCCTTATATCCAACACCAGGTTTCATTATTCCCACCCCAGGGTGAATAGTTTTCAAGCTCTCCTGAGCTGCACACCAGCTACTCACAGGACATGCTCCCTGGGGAGACACAAGGATCAGAACCCAGGGAGTGCTAGGGTTGAAGGGGGCCACAGCACCCCGCCTTTCCACAAGAGACTGGTCCTCATCTCCCTGGGCTCTACCTTCAAACTCACATTCTCCAGGAGGCAGAAATTCAGATTATCCAGTTACCGAACAGTTGGACAATCATACCCTCAGCACAAAGGGGCAGCCCAGCCCCAGCACAGGAACCTCACCAAAGCTGCCCAAGAGCAGCGACATCCTGAAACTGCCATTTTTGCACTACCACTGCCAGCAGCATCTGTCCCCTCCATTTTTTTTGTCAGGATCTTGAACGTCCTACAATCTGTGTAAGGACTTCTCACCTCCTGTCACTCCAATTCCCATTTCTCCCTTTCACATATCACCCAAATCTGGCTTCCTCATATTGGTCAGTTTCAAAATTTGCTGCTGGGGCAAGGCTTTGCGCACCTCCTTTCTCAGGAGTTCTGGGTCTGCAGAACTAGGAAAACTCAAAAACATAAAAGTGATTACATTTAATTGGGGCAGCCAGGTTCCATCCCAAAATGTATGTAATACACAGAAAAATGTGGCAGCTGTGACAAAGAAACAAGGACAGACATTTTAGGTTCCTTAATCTCTTCCTGCTTTTGAGTGAAAATAGTTCTTTCTGATCCTCATGCAAGAAATGTGCAGGAAACGTCCAAATGTCTTATTTTACTAATTTTTAACATTAATGAGAAAAATAATTTCTTTTTCTTCTTATAATAAAGTCTGCTTTAAACAGTAGATTAAAAGGACTGCAGCTGCTAAGGTTATTATGAAATAATAAGGTTATTATGAAATAAGTTTTGACAATTTGCACTTGATGTAATGGTTTGTGCTATTTTATCTCTATACTTATGTGTCTCTTCTATGAATGCATAATTTTATTTATCTATTTGATTAAAAAAGGTTACCATTTATTACAGTATTCACACCTGAAGAGATTTGACAGCTCTTGTATTATTTAATTTGCTTGTTATAATCCAGAAAATGGCACAATAGATTTCAAAATTAACTAGACCTAAGACAGAAACAGAGGCATGGCAAATTTGAAATCCAGGTGCTGGATCATTTACTCAGTTCTCCTGAATCACTGTTTTATATAGCAATGTAACTATCATAAGCACAACCATGCAGTATCAGTATTTGGTTAGCTAAGAGACATTCAGCTTTCATCCAGACAGTGTAGAAGGGACAGTCAAGAAAGGATTTTTCTAAGGGCACAATCCTGGGCAGTGATACTGGGCTTTATGATGGCAGGCATGGTACCCTGCAACTAAGGTGTAAAATAAAGATGTAAATGAAATGATGTAATGCGTGCTTACTTGAGAAAATCCCAACACATTTATTTAACATGCAGCCTACCAACTTGGCTAAATTTCATGTTGGATTTCCCAGAATTTTACCCACCAGGACAGACATCCATAGCATGGTTAAACACCATTCTACTTCCCGGACTCTGCGGGTTACTGGGAAATGTATGACGGATGGCAGATTTCACTGAAATATGACCTGTCTTTCCCTAGTTATAGCAGGTCATTCTGCCTACATGTAAAGAGATGAGAGAAGTATTATGTTGCTGATAAATATAATTCATGATCCTAACCATGTATTTGCTTCTGAGGTACATGTAAGAACCTCTTAGATGTTGTGAAATGTATATTCCAAGCGAATCCAATGAGTGGACTGTTCCCATGTTGTCTATACCTCACATGGGGGAGATGCATGGAGCAGACAAATGGGGTGTTTACTTCTCAAAATGCAACTCCAGAAAAAGTGTTTGTTTAAAATATATAATTTTGCAAACACAAATGTGATTTCATAAGCCCTTACCCCCAGAAGAGTAGAAAACAGGTTTTAAATTAAAACAATGATTTCTTCCAAATGAGAAAAAAGGAATATATATTATATTCTTTATTTTTTATTTATCAAAATTAAAATTTCCATTTTTTGGAGGACTGGGGGAGTAAAATCTTTATGAGCATGATCTTCTATTGGGATTATAGCAGTCAATTTAAGATCTGTTCATTTTTATGGAGTTTGAAACTAGAGGAATTTTAGCTGGTCATTGTAGGGGTCTAACAGTGCCTACTCTTGAGAAAAGACTCCTCAGAAGAAAACTTTAAAAACCTGGACATTCTCAGACTGTATTTTTCACTTATTAGTACAAAACCAGTCCTACCTCCTGGGAAGCTCAGAGAGAGTTTGTAATGTCAGGCATGCAATACTATTTTCAACTACCTGGAGAGGAGAAACAATGTAATTTGGCTTGTTTCAGTATTTTCCTTTATTAGTGATTTGTTTGTCTCCTCCCATGCTTCCAGCACAATGCATTTTCTCTCTCTTGTTTTGTTGCTTGAAACAGGCGAAAAAGTCACTTTGTCCAAGCACATATTAACTGAGTGCCATATTTGGCTTTTTTATATAGTGTAAGTTTTTGCAAAATTGCCATAACTATACATGCAGCCCAGCAAAACAGTTCTGAAAGATGTGTATTTCTTACTAGCATTAAGATCACCCTTAATTGCTTCAGTCAGGTTTGGAAAACCCAGGCTTGAAGCAATGAACAGTCATTTATCTTTTAATTCTCCTCTCTAATAAATAAAAACTATTAAAATCTATAGAAGTAATGTTTTAAAATGTACAAAACTCACCAATGTTCTCAAATTTCACAGAAACAGCTGGATTTCTTCTCATTTACCTTGCATCTCCAACTGTGTAGCTTCACTGAATTCAGCAGACTTATACTACCTGTCAGTAGAAAAAAATTCAAGACCAGGTTTTTTGTGTGATGCATGTGAATAACACTAACAATGCAAACTTGTTAATATAAACCCCATTTCTTTTCAAAATTTTTTAGTAAAAATGAGAGGAAAGAAAAAAATGTCTCACAGACAGGAAAAAACCATTTCAAAAGAGTTCACAGAAAAATTCTTGGATTTTCAGTTTTCGAAGAAAAATCAGGACAGAAGTTTTCACTGAAATATTTTCTAATATTTGCCATGCCAGCAATCTCTCCCTTGAAATCAGACCACAATCATTTGCACTGAAGTGTTCATTACTTTATGCAGGCTCAGCAAATATTGTTGCCAGCTTTCTGACTCAATTAAGAAAGAAAAGTATTTTATACTACTAGAGAAATATGTCTTTGCTGTCTTGATAAATCTTACTAGTTTAAAATTACCAGCATCTGCTTAGTAGATTAATTTCTAGATGGCTTCTACAGTCTGCAGAGATTTTGAAAGGCATAACTGGCAGCTTAGCAACTGATAGGAAATCAATGAGATTTAAGAGCAAACAGAATTGGGCAAAGAACTGGGAATGTGTGCTGGGGGAGGGAGGGGTTGCACCACTGGCAACTCCAGGAACAGGAATGGGACAGTCATAAATGATTGAAAAAAATGCTTTGCTTGACATTTAATTTCATTTAGTGCATTTTTTAGAGTGAAAAATCGTTGTTGTTGTTGTTGTTGTTGTTGTTGTTGAGGCATTGGTTGGCAACCTCTATCCCCAGGACACTAAGAAGCCAGAAAGCTTATGTGCCCCTCAGAAGTTGAAACACATAATCACAACACAATAAATTGCTCCAACGGCCAGGCCTGAGAAAGTCCAGGACAAGGCAAAGCACACAAAATATGGGATACATATTTTGCCTTCACCCTGGCAGCAATAAAAGCTGATCCCAGTCTGGATGTTTGCTTGCATTTGCTGCGCAAACGTGGTTAGCGAGGGTACATTCCTAAAAGTTCAGCAAGATATTTGTGGCTTGCTGAGTGACTGCTGGGTGAAATTCTGTGATTTGTGCTGTGCAAGACTCCAGACTAGATAATCACAATGGTTGCTTCTGGTCTTAAAATCTATGAATTTTTGAATAAAATCATTTAGATAAATGCGAGCTGAGGAAAAACCTTTCTGTCTGCCTTAGCTTAATGAATCTATTGTCTGAGCTATTTGAGGGAAATGGAGTAAGCGGAATGCAATGACTGAAACAAATCATTGATATAACTTTCATAATATCTGTATGGAGAATAACGTGTACTGTCAGTTCTGTCACTAACTGAAGGGGTCATTAGGGACAGATGTACACACTGGTGCACTCATTTGTTTTCTTATAAAAGTATTTTAAATGGCAAAAGGAGATAGACAAATCATTAAAAATATCATTCAAACCTCATTAAAATTTGGAAAAAAATAGTGCTTAACACTGAACATTTTCCCATGAACATTCTACAGTGCAAAAGATCAAATTCTATATTGTGCATGTTATTTCAAGGAGGTGATATGGCAGTTGCCACGGTAACAAGACTTTTTTAAAAGCTAAAATAAAGGATGTTGCTGACATGACCCCTCATAACAATAACTCACATGACCATGGGATTCAGGAAGATAAGATAATCTAGAGAAAAAAAGCAACTGAAAAGAAAAAAAAACCCAAAACTAGAATTGTATCTAATCTTCTAAATAAGTTTCATCTCTCTTGTCTATCAATGAAAAAAAGCACAACTCACAAATACCTTCCAGAGTTGCAAGCAAGTATGTATGTCTGCAGTTATTATTTTTCTGATAATAAGTAACCAATCCATCCTATTTTCACAGCAGAATGGATTTTTTTGATCAGCAAAGGTTAGGAGAGCTGCAGAGCACTGTGAGGGGAGATGGGTCTGCAAGGGTCTGTATCCCTTGATAATGGGAACCTGCTATGTACTGCAAGACATGAGGGAGTTTGCAGCACATAAGACTACAATGATAGCACCAAGATCTGCAGTTGAGCAGAGAGCACACACTGCTCTCCCTTTGAGTGTGAACTCCTGGTGCAGAGGAGCAGAAATAAGTCCCTCCTCCATGACTAGCTCCCAGCCTGAAGTCTGTGTCCAGTACTGGGGAAGCAGCAGTGTTGACCTCTACTGCTGACAGCTGATTTATCTTATTTCCTACTCTTTCTTCCACAGCTGGACATTTACCTGAAGGCCTGTTCTGCCACTGCTCGTGAAGAATTTATAATCTGTTAATTAGCAACCTGCAGATGTTGCAAGAAAACTATAGTCAAAAAAGTACATGATGAAATACAGCAAGCAGCACACTACTGTTACCAATAACAAAGTTATTAAGTCCACATGTCTAAAGATCACCTATGACAATCAAGAGCAGTTGCACTAGACATTCATAGTAATCCCCAGAAATATGTCATCAAAGCTTCATAAGCCTGTTATGGATGCACAGTCATGGATTGGGACAGTGAAATCTGTGTGATGGGGCAGCAGCCACGCAGCCCCTTGACCTCACCAGCCTCATCAGGGCTGCAGGCAGCACTCCTCTCTGACCCAGGCACCTTTCCTGGCTGCAGGAATCAGCAATAAGGTTTGCTAGCAATCCAAAATGTTTTGTTGCCTTGATGGGTAAGTAGATTTTTCTTCTAAGATTCCTTCTCTTTTTATTCATTTTGATTAAGATTATTTCTTCACATCTATATTAACATTTCAGACCACCTTTGACCTATGATGACAAAGGAGTTCTTTCATATATATGTATTTATATGCATGCACGCACACACACATGCAAAAATGTATGCGCAAGTATGCATGGAAAGATGAATTTTTCATTCATTCATTCGTTCATTCATTCATTTTCTTCCTATATGAAAGTGAGCTGTGATCTGTCAAATAGATGTTTCCCAATCTCCCTTCAAATTTTGTGAAGGATGATACACATATTCTCTGTTATTGCAACCAGATGGTAAAAAAATGAAGATCGCATTAATTTTAATGCTTTGTACTTTAATCTGTTGGGTTTTTTTTAAATACCAGACCCAATTAATCACTGTTTATAGATAATCCCTAGAATCACCCCTAGATAATCCAGCTGCTGATTTCCAAAATTAGAGAGCACATGTTTGACTGAGTTACTAAAAATAATGTGACTAAAATGAAAATACAATAAAAGAAGAAGCAGTGTGCAGTTCATGTAAAATGAAGGATCCAAAACTTGGATCCAATGAAACAAGTTATGACATGCTACAGTTTTCATACTATACATGCTAAGACATGCTATGATTATGATACCATAAGTATCATGATACCGTAAGTAAGAAAACAGAAAACTCAATCTCATATTCATAAAGACACTGGGAAACTGAAAGGCATTCTTCATGGACCAGCTCAGTAAAAGTTTTGAAGCAAGGGACCACAGTTAGGCACTTAGCCATAGGACCTTTATAAATCTCTGTCTTCCCCTTCTTCAGACGCAAGGAAAAGTACAGTGCAGTTTGTATTTTCCTTCTGCTGGCAAAGTTATTGCAGAAGTTTGCATAAGGACAAAGCTGAAATTTTGTCTAAGCATCTAATTGACACATTTGTTTTGAGTCTGCCCATTTGGGGCTAAAACCAGAAATTGAGCCAGAAATAAACAGGGCTCTCAGCAGAGACTCTGCATAAGTCATCTTCCCTAGCAGCAATTACAGCCTATTTCCTAGAAAGATTTTATCCTTTCAATGAACTTTTACTGTAAATTCTTCTTTCCACATACCCATAACTTAAGGTAAGTATAAGTTCTTCTTCACACTTGCTGTTATTTTTGCAGGCAGCTCTATCTTTGTAGGAAGGGATCAAGAGAGTGAAACTTATTAAAATTTTATTTTATTGCTCTGGAGTCTTTAGAATTTAAAAACAAACAAACAAACAAAAAACCAACAAGAAATCAAGAAGTCTTTCAGAAGCATTTATGGTTTTCCTCTGACTCAAAAAAAAAACCAACCCCAAACAAAACAAAACCCAAAAAAGTCCATAAAACTAATTCTTTCCTGCTTTTGAGAAAAATTCTGTGAGAAATAAAGGTTACAAGTTAACACTTATATATAAGGCTTACCTTGTGTGCTCTGATATCATCTTGTTCTTGAATATCACCGTGTTTACAGTCACTGGGGTCAAATGACTTATTGTACAGCAAACATAATGTGATGCCAAATGTAGGTCCTTAGTTTGAAATATGGATGTATCTCGTCCCAGCCATCATCCTCTCCTCGCTAAGCTTTGCAAAAATCCTGTGTGCTCGGGAAAGCAGGTTAGTTATTGCTTTAAATACTTTGGTGAAAATCCAAAGTAATGTTGATATTCATGGAATTATTGGAATCACTCTGGATTAAAATAAATATAGCTGAAGGAATGTCATACACAGCGAGAAAACACAATGGAGTTTTTTGGCAGTTATCTATGTGTGGTTGAGGGAAAAAAAATCTTTTCTACATAGATTGTTTAAGTTAGTATGATAGAAAATGGAAATTCAATTCTGAAGTTGTCTGTTCTGGTTAAGATCTTATAGGGAACTATGGGAAAAACTGATCTTGCAGTTTTGTTGCTGAAAAAAATTTAAAATAAAATATTGTTTTGCTCAAACAAAAACATTTAATTTTACAAAAAATATAATTTTCATATTTGATATTCATTTTCTTTATAAAAACTTCTGAATTAAAAAAACTCTATAGATAGTCTCTCCAAATAGGTTTTGAAAACAAAAAGTAATTTTTTGTTATAAAATTATTTTGAAAAATATTATTATAACATTTTAATATTTTTATATTCTATATCCTTCACCCATAATACAAGTTTGGTGCACACTGGTATGTTAGCTTAGTGTCTTCAGTGTGCATTCTAGTAAATGAATTATTAAGCCAAACAACTTCATCTAACAGAAGACTGCAGTTTTGACCGTCAGAAAGAAGACTGACCACCAAGAAAACACCAACCTACAAAAAATAGAGCAGGGAAAATCTGTGAAATTATAAAAATGTAAAGGAGCCATAGAAGGTTAGCAGGATTCTCCCCCTGATATTGCACAAGATCATTGACCACAGGTCATATTGAGGTAAGTATAAAGAAATGATGAAAACACAAAACATTTCCCCAGAATACTCTCCAGGCCTTCAGTGATTTTTGGCTGAGCCATAGGTGGTTATTTATGTAGAATAGCCTCAAAGGGCTTTTTTTCCATTAATTTCTCTGTTCTCTTTTTGAAGCTGCACACATTTTATGTCAACCCTATCATGCAGCAGAGAGTCCCAGGTTTACCTAAGAGCTGTGCCACAGGCCACAACCTTCTGTTGGTTTTGAATGCATCACTTGCTAATTAAATGTGGTTGTCTCTCATTTTCATACTGAGACAGGCAGTAAACAGTTTTTCTCCTCATCTCACCTTCTGTGATACAGGTTTTATAAATGTGCATAACATTTCTTCTCATCTGTTTTCCTGACTGGCAAAGTCCTTTATTAACACTTCATGAGTGCAGTCCCATACCTCTTACCATCCTTGCTAGCCTTCTTCTAAACGCCTCCCAGTCCTACCATACATTTATTGAAGTGGGGGAGCAGGACCATATGCGGCATTTGAGGCATTGGTGTGCTATGGATTTATGTGATGTATTAACAATTCTGCCATGTTTGTTGCCAGTCCTTTCTATGTTCCTAATACTGGATTAGGATGATGGAAGTATGATGCTACATGGTAGGTGTCTGTGTCAAATTAAATGAAAGGAGAGCAGCCACCCAAATGTAAACCCTTCCCATTGCATTTACAAGAAAGGATGGTGGCAAAAACATTGTTGCATTTCCTTCTGCTTCACAAACGCTGGCTTCATTTCATTACTGAGGGAACAGCACCTTGTTAGCATAATTAATACCTCCCATAAAGCCAGTCA
This sequence comes from Haliaeetus leucocephalus, assembly GCF_000737465.1. NCBI lineage: Eukaryota > Metazoa > Chordata > Aves > Accipitriformes > Accipitridae > Haliaeetus > Haliaeetus leucocephalus. The sequence goes on along the minus strand of NW_010972740.1, from coordinate 16,245 downwards.
ATGGAAAAGCTGAAGTTCAGTATGGCTGGTAAAAAGTCAACACAGCGATGAAATACTGCATTTTGCCAGAAAATGCATTTGATTATATCTGTTAAAAACTCTGAGGCAAACTTCTTAATTCTGAGTTTCATCCTCCGTGCGTGAAGGAAATCTTCTATAAGAAAAACCATTGGACTTATTCAAAGTTTGCTTAAGATCTTTCTCTTCATGTGTCTGCTCAAGGGAAAGAAAAAAGCTTAATTCCTGCAAGCTTCACTTATCTCTTTAGCAGTGAGTAATATATCTTCTAGCCAAAATAAGAACCAATTGAATGCAGTCCATTGTAGTTTTAAACAAATCTATTTCCTTTTTCATTCTCCTCTGCCCCAAAGAGTCATTTGCATGTGCTGCAGTCTGCCTTAGAAGTGTGACAGACTGAATTGTTATCTCAAGCTGTTTGTCTCTGTAAGAGAGTGAATTGTTATCTTGAACCATTTGCCTCAAAGATTTTTAGGTGTGAGGGACTGGCCTGTCATCTCAAGGAACTGTGAACTGCTTTTCTCAAGCCCTTTGTCTCTAAGATGGCCTGTTTAAGCAGGACACTCCTCTGTCCATAAGGACAATTACCAGGCCACTGAGGCATCCACGGGAGGAAACGGGCTGGAGCCTACGAAGCATGCAAGAATGTGGAGACTACCATTCTCATGGAAACTGTAGTCTTTGAGATAAGATACTGGTTTCTGGTGTTGATCACGTGAAGGTCGTGAGATAGATGAAACCTGCAGCACAGGAACAGTGCGTGAACAGTATGTATGTGCATGCATCATCGAACTATGTCCCATAAAAAACCATGGAGACAAGCTGTGGTGTGCACCCACCACTGAAGAATTGAAGACTGAGGACCAACGGGACGAAGCTGGATCCATGGTGGTGACTATCCTTGCAA
>NW_010972740.1:11832-13300 GCF_000737465.1 Haliaeetus leucocephalus | reverse complement strand
CCATGACAATAGTTTTTGATTTTTTTTAATTGTTTGGTATTCAAAGAAGACTGAAGCAATTTGTATATTCATTAAGAAAATCCTTTCACAACCAAAGGGGTTCTTTTTCTTTTAAAAATGAAGGAAACTGTCACTTAGTACTTTAAAACTATTTTTTTCCCTTCCAAGTACATGTCATTCTTGGTAAATATAATGTAATCAACATGTGCGTTTTCAGATAGTTACTGACTTTGAGGGGGGGCTGTGTGCCCCCAGGAATCAGTTGCTGCAAACACAAATTCCTTTGCCTTTCCTGAATGACCTTCAGGGCTAGAGAGCACAGACTTGGAATATGGATTTTTTAAATTGATTTACCCAGTGCCCAAAATGTTGGTGATGATCCCCATGAATGGTAGTTCTTTCCATCTTGTGACTCTTTTCCGGTGTTGGTGCCTCTTTGCCAGATACATAGGTAGATGTATAGGGCCATTTGTGGTAATGTTCTTCTTTCCCAATTTTTTTCCCCAAAATGAAATGGCAGGGGCGGAACATATTCCCTAGCATGCTAGCATGGTTTATTTCCTTCAAGGGAATGTATTAGCTTTCCTCTTCCAAGGAATATGTTCATATGATAAAGGTAGGAGGCTTCATTAGAGCAAACCTGAAACTGCAGCACTTAGGTGGCGAGGAAATCTGAAACCATAGCATAGTAGATACTTTTGTCCAATTGCTTCTGAAAAATTAAAAACTATCAAAACACAGACAGGCATAAGCTGTCTGATATAAAGTTGAGCAGCAAGGTTCTTTCAGTCATTTGGAAGGAATTCTGGTATCCTTTAGATTTACCTTTTCCCTCTGCACATCCTTTGAAAAAACAGGCTAGAATTATTCCTCCACTAAAAAAAATTCCATGAGAAAATTTTTTTCAGGGTTTTAAAGTTTTCTGAGTTTTGGTGAAAAAATAAAATAAACCGCTCACTTTGCTCCCAGACATCAAAAGAATTTTGATTTTGAATGACATAGGGATTTTTAATAAAATTTCATACTTCATCAGAAGATATTTTATTTCTGAATGGTGAAAAAAATCCAGTTGTGATGTTTAGTTATTTTGTTGAATGGAGAAAAGCTCTTCTGTACTGTCTCATAACTTTATGGTCTACTCCTTAAGCTACAGGGCTCAAAGAAGCCATCTAGCTGAAATAGCTTCTAATCACTCAGTGGGCATTTCTGAATGAAAGTCACACTGATAGAAATCATATATATACAGGATCAGACATGTATCTTCAAGAGTTATTTATTGTTTGTATAAAATCTCTTCTGATAAAATTTTAAACTGTGAAGAGACAAGAACTTATTAAAGCATTATGTACAAACATATATTTAAAATACTTTTAAAAGCAAGCAAATATTGAAAATATCAAATCTGACACTCTGAAAAAATGCTATGTCCAAATAAGATTGCTAGCAATGCTGCATAGGGGGTCCTAGC
>NW_010972740.1:11168-11558 GCF_000737465.1 Haliaeetus leucocephalus | reverse complement strand
ATGTCAGGAGACAATACAGTTGTCACTGGACTGTTCTTTAATAGCAATAGGTAGAAAGTTGCATTTCTCTTTCCAGCAGTCATTCACTACACTCTCTATGTCCTCAGATGAATGGAGTAGGCTCTTTACCAGCAAGATTCTCATTCATTATACATCTGAGTCATTCTGTAGGAAACAACCAGAACACCACTGAACAAGACAGATTTCTATGGGAAAGAGTACGTGGTCATATATTAGAGTAACCCCTTCACTGGAATCCATTTTCCTTTTGTATGTGTAAGCTGAAGAGGAGAAAGCACTCAAAAAAGTTTTGGTAGCCACATTTAGATGGAGTGTTCATGTTGCTAAAAGAGTTGGGTTGTGCAAACCAGAATATTCAAACATCTCCAG
>NW_010972740.1:10778-11044 GCF_000737465.1 Haliaeetus leucocephalus | reverse complement strand
TAATTATCTAAAGGTAATAACAAATAGCTCTTTCCAAACACTGATTAGATGATGTCAATAAACTTTAATGTAGTAGTCTTAAAAAAATGGGCAAAAGCACAAGAGTTAAAATATTTTTAAAGTAAAATACATATTTGGAACAACTGAAACATTTGAGAGAAATACATTCAAAATGTATTTAAATATTTTTTTGGCTATGAAAAATCTGAAAAAAGATTCAGAATAACTGTTGAATTTAATATATGTATTAGAAGCAGAAACCAATT
>NW_010972740.1:9471-10092 GCF_000737465.1 Haliaeetus leucocephalus | reverse complement strand
ATATGATCAAGTTTCTTACGATGTTAAGGGATCAAGAAAAAATCCAAAGGGTTCTTACTTTTGTGTTACATATTCCTGGGAAAAAAAATTAACTTTAACTTTTTACATATTTCAAAGTATGCCTAATTTCTCAAAAAGCAAAATTAAAGGACACAAATCCTTTATGGGGATTTTGTCTTCTTGGATTTTCACTTCTGATAGGAAACAAAACATTTAATTTTTAAATTGCTTTGAACTCATTTTCCATTTTGCCCAAATAGAGCCTCACTTTTGATAGCACCAGAAAAAACAAATCATGTAGCTGGAGGATGACCATGACTTTAAAGGCACTGAGCCCCACAATAGCAATAATGGTATTTTAAGGTAAGAAGAGCAGGGTGTAATATTCAACTCTGTTAGCATGAGTTCTAAAAATCAAAAAGAAGTACCCTTCAGCTTTTTTTTTTTTTGAGTTGTACAATTATTTTTTTAGTATAAATATAGATCCACACTAAAATACAATAAAAAGAACTAATAATGAGAAGGAATGGGAATATACTGAAAGAAATTATTCTGGTTTATTTTTATTTTGATGGGGTGGCTTGTTTCTTATGTGAGCAATTGGAGCACTGCAATGGGATT
>NW_010972740.1:8091-9461 GCF_000737465.1 Haliaeetus leucocephalus | reverse complement strand
TGATGAGCAATTGAGCATAGTACATATAGTAGTAGCTGGCAGAGGACAGAGAGACAAAACCAGTGGGCATTTTTTGATGTAGACATACCTTGGAGTATAAGGGCATACCTGGAACACAACGCACAAGGCAGCAGCTGAAATTTTAGGGAGGCCAAAGTATACACATAATGCACAGCAATTTACAAACATCTACATGTATGCAGTTAATGCACTGAAATGTTCTCTTTAGCATACTTAAAGCATTAGTAGGAGACATTTCTCAGCCCTTAGATGATTTTTGATCTGCATGAAGGATAGATAGGTGAAGACATGAAGAGTAGCAACAGTGCAACTGGAGCACCTGGTTTGTTGTTGATATTTGGGGGTTTTTGTATGAGGATAAATGGAAGAGGTAGGGACTTTTGAAGAAGTTTATCTAGCTAATGAGATAGATGGTGATGAAATAGGCAATGAAAAGACCCTAAAACAGTTAGTTTAGAAACATCAAGATAATACTGAGATTTTTTTTTAAAGGCCAATTACTGATTCATCAAATATAGACTCAAACTAGTCATTTATGGGAATAACTGAATGATCATGAGGCTTGGAAAGATAGAAATAGTTTAAATTCAAAAGTGCAATGTGCAAAAGTGCAAATCATTGTCAAATCAAACTAGTTTCCTTGTCTTAACACTGTAACTGGCCCAGTGGGTAATGTGATAAAACTCCACTTTAGTAAGGGGATTTGACATTTGTCCCACGTAATACACTCCTAAGCAGATTTAAGGTTTACAGTCAAGATGAAATCACCACAATGTGGATGCATAGCAGCTGCAAAAAATACTCACAGAGTGTAGATAACTCTTCATTATTAAATAGGAAAGTGAGTAAGTATATTAAAAGAACTACAAATAGTTTAGTCCAGGCAGTGAAAACAAGTGAGAGATGGTAACAAAGGAGGTAGGGAGAAGACAATATGATAACAGCCTGCCAGTAAATAAGAGATAGTCTTAAAAAGGAGAGTGTTTAATCATTCTCTGTGCCCTGAACACATGTAAGAAGAGAGAAAATCATTTAATAAGAGACAAAGAACAAGTAGAAAACTTTCCAGTCATGAAGGGTCATCCTGTGAGTCATGGGACATGAAATCTACACAGATTGCAAATTCTCCTTATCCAAAGGATTTTTAGAAACAGGTTTTACAGATATAGATCAGAGAAACTAGAGATACTGGGTCAAACCAAAACACAGACTAAAGGATCATTCCCCATCTCTTCCAGCGCCACGTTTCTATCTTCACTACAATTTATTAACAAAAAGGTCTATGATATGGTATGAAGTATTATACCATCTGGTTTTGTAAGGCAAAGCAGCTCCCCTGAAGTCAATAG
>NW_010972740.1:7691-8081 GCF_000737465.1 Haliaeetus leucocephalus | reverse complement strand
CCATTTGATTTCTGATGAATGAATATTTGATTGTAGGAATCCCTTTACTTAGTACAAAAAAAAAACAAACCAAAAAAACCCCACAACTATATTTAAAAAAAAACCAACAAAAAAACCCCAAACACCAACATACAAAAAAACCCAAAAACAAACAAACCGAAAAACTTTTCTTTCTAACCATCAAAGAACAGAAAACTACTTTTCAGCTAAGGCAAAGTAAGAGATCCAACAAAAGCTGCTTATGGGGTTCCTGCCAATGCAGAGGAAATATTATGAGAAGGAACCCAAAGTACTCCCTAGGAGGGAAGGGCAACTACACCTAAGTACTTTCTTTTGGCATAATTTATACTTGTAGTAGTAACATCTTAGAAAGTCACACTTTCTAAATAC
>NW_010972740.1:5868-6229 GCF_000737465.1 Haliaeetus leucocephalus | reverse complement strand
TTTCTCAGACACACAGGTGTCATTTGCAGCTCAGAGTACCTGCTCTAGTGGATGGGTGGCCCACAAATTCAGCACTCTATTCAACTGGAATGCTCTTTACAAGGTTTGGCCTAAGAAATTCAGAAACAATAAAAAATAGGGGAGAAGGGTGTTCAAGTTAGATGAAAGTATATTCTAGGCACAAAACCTGTTAATAAATGGCATTAGTAGGAAGTTATTTCTTGTGAATTTTGGGGGGGGGGAAAGCATCTGTAAGTTAGGACAACATATATCAGGAAATCAGAGTGAGTCACCACTTAGAAGGACATAAGAAGGGCAAGAGCTGCTCTAAAATATATAGAAGGAAGAAACAAATGCAAGT
>NW_010972740.1:5442-5732 GCF_000737465.1 Haliaeetus leucocephalus | reverse complement strand
AATAGCCAAGGAAGGTGGTGAGGCAAAGAGCAGACTAGAAATCTAAATGGAGTAGAGAAAATTGGGTCTAAAATTTTCTTCTTGTCTCAGTTATGAACAATTTGTGTTGAGTTTATTACCTGAAAAAGGGTCATGTTTAAAGATGAAGGCAGTCAGGGAAGCACCATTCACTACAGTTTATTACAGCTAAGCAGGAAGCTCCTGACAGAACACAACAGAGACAGGGCTGCTGCACACCCCAACCAACCAGGCTGAAGGCTGAAATGAATGCCAGCAGGAGATTATCAAAC
>NW_010972740.1:3031-3469 GCF_000737465.1 Haliaeetus leucocephalus | reverse complement strand
ACTGAATTTTTATCTCAAGCTGTTTGTCTCAAAGATTGTTAGATGTGAGGGACTGGACTGTCATCTCAAGGAACTGTGAACTGTTTATCTCGAGCCCTTTGTCTCTGAGATGCCCTGTTTAAGCAGGACACTCCTCTGTCCATAACGACGATTACCAGGCCATTGAGGCATCCAGGGGAGGAAACGGGGCTGGAGCTGACAAGATACTGGTTTCTGGTGTTGATCATGCGAAGGTTGTGTGATAGACAAAACCTGCAGCATGTGACATCATCGAAATATGCCCTATAAAAACCGTGGAGAGAAGCCATGGGGGCTCCCACCACCGAAGAATTGAAGATTGAGGACCAACGGGACGCCACTGGATCTATGGTGGTGACTATCCTTGCAACTCTATCCCAACTGCTTGCTTGATTTCTGCCTTTTCTTCCATTCTATCCT
>NW_010972740.1:0-2989 GCF_000737465.1 Haliaeetus leucocephalus | reverse complement strand
CTCTTTTGAGTATACGGCATTTGACCTCATTTTTGTCTTAATCTAGCTCTTGGGATCATATCGAAACCTTCCCCAACATTAGATCAAGACAAGGGCACAAGAGGACACATTTATTACACACCCCTTGGAGGTAGACTGGTGACAAAATGGGGAAATTAAGATACCTGGGAAAGGACAAATATTTTTAAGGACTGTGTGCCAACAGCTTGAGAGACAAGAAAAATAGTATAGGACAACTCAATATCACAGTTGTGCAAAATTGTTTGTGAAGAGGTTGACATAAGCAGTCCTACTCATAGGATGTTCATGTATAGACTGAGCATGTTCGGTGACAGGATTGAGTAGAGAACTGTACAATGTTTTGAGAGAGAGAGGGAAAATATGAAGACCTCAGATACAGACAAGACAACAAATTCAGGTGAAGGTAGGACCCAGGTATTGCTGGATTTGATATCTGATGCATTTTGTTCACTAAATAGGCTTTGAAACAATGAGAAGGGATATTGCTGTGCAACCAGAGAATAACAAATTTAGTAGCTATATTTAAGAATATGCAGTGTTTCAGACAACCACAAGCCCATTAGTCTGACCTCTGTGTTACACAGGGCACTAGATCGAACTGTGAAGGAAAGAATAAACAATGGAAAGGAAATGGGAAACAGGATAAACTGCAGCAGACTAAATAACGTCAACTTGATATCTGTATGAAACAAGGTAATTAAAGATCTAGAGTAAGCAGGCACAATACACCTGATATATGTGAACTCCAGTGAGACATTTAAAGCAGACCACACTGGAGAAGACAGGAGCTGGTTGAATCACAGAGCAAGTAAGGAACTGGCTAACACAAAGCTGTGCAAGGTGAACAAACTTCCTGATTACATGAATTTTGAGGCATTGCCAATATCTGAGGAAGATCAGAGTTTTTTATGGGAATAACTGAATGACCATGAGGCTTGGAAAGATAGAAATAGTTTAAATTTAAAAGTGCAATGTGAAAAAATGCAAATCATGCCTTAGTAAACAGACAGCAGAAATGTCTGCTCCAAGCTGACTCATCAGCTGAGAGCTAAAAATGATAAAAACATCTGGGCAAACCAATGCATTGTTAGGAGAACTATGATCTACCAAAGTGTTGCAACAGAAAGAAAGAAAAAAAAAAAATCCAAACATTTATCAGTCATAGCACTTCCAGGGGAGATAAAGATGTGTTAATGCAACTGTACAAAGCATTGAGGAAATTCTATCTGAAGAATTTGTAATTCCAATCATTCATATTCAAAAAAAGACAAAGTCAAACTGGAATGCAGGAAAGGAATAAGCCTATCTTATCAAATGAGACCAAAACAGCCTGCCCTGTCTAGCTTAGCAAAATGAAGCTTGAAATCTAACATATTTTCATAAAGTGGGGTAAACACCATGAAGAACCAGTACTGGCAGAGATAGGGGCATGAAAACAAACATACAAATGCCAAATACTTTTAGACTGCAGATAGGAACTAGTCATATCATAAAGTGAACAAGGAAGGGGCTAACAGGAAGTAGAAGAGTGAGATAATGAAATTTCCCGATGACACAAATTTTGAGGCAAGTCAATAAAATGGAGTTTTGGAATAGCCTTCTAAAATTTTACAGGAATAAAAAGGAACAAAATTTAAAACTCTAATAAATTTAAGATCGAACTCCATGAGTTCATGAAAGAAATATTGATATGGTTGACTGACCTAGCAGGAGACTGGACTGGCTGACCCTTGTAGTCATACATTCTTATATTGCTTTTCTAGTAATACATAACTTTATGTTAAAGTCTTCAAAAAGCCATGAGTTACATCGGATTGTTAGAAACACCTGACCACCCCAGATGTTTCTGTTCTCAGGAAAAAAATACACCCGCCCACAAAGCCCACTGACAATTTTAGAAACAACTTCATCAAGAGCAAATATATCCATATTTATTATATCTTTTTGACAGTTATAAAATAGAGCCAAGGAGGAAAATGAACCTCTTTGTCCCCCTCCATTCTTGACTTGTAGGCCACAAGGAATTAGATATTCTTCCTGTTCCTTGTTAAGTGTGCAACACAGCCCCATGATTTATACCCTTTAGAGGGATTCTACAATGAAAAATCTTTCCAGGAGCCCTAATGAAGGCCATTATGTGCTCTTAACATGCGATTAATGTATGTTTCAAATTAGAAGGTCTCCTTATTAATGCTCTGCTGTTATGCTTATCTGATGCTTACTTATACGAAACAATGAAACAAAATAAATGAACCCTTGTTCAGCAGGAGCTGTCAAATTAGAAACTGTTACAAAGTAATAATTAGGGCAAATGGATCATAGTGTTCAAGCTTCAGCAATGATTGTCCCTTTGTGGGCCATTAACAAAATCTAGTCATTGGAACTGCATGCAATTTTAATGAAGCCACAAGTAAACAAACTGCAAAATGATGTGGGCAGGAGTTTGCTCACTTTATGAGGCAGACTTTCATATGATCCTGGGTTTTTTCTCCCTCTTTTTCTACCCTTTGCTTTTCATGCCAGTGATTCTGGTTAAAGTGGATTACTTTAAGATTTGCTTTCACACTCTGGTATTTGAAAAATGGTGATGTCTTCTGACCCCTATAGTATAGGTTAGCTGCAATTATATAAGTGGGCTAGGCTGTATTTTTTTTTTATTTATTTACTTATGAAAACTCAGGAATCATAAGGATGATCTCGAGATGCTGTAACAAACCTACAATCCCCCCAGAGGAAGTGTAAGGCTCTGGCGCAGGGTGGATTGATGCCAAACACCAGTGAGGAACCAGCTCCACCAAGACAGCCTTCCAGAGATTTTTGCACTGATTTCTCCTCTTCTGATTAGCCACACCAGGAGAAACTGCACGTATTTCAGTTTCCAGAGTTTGCAGGAGGACAGAGACAGTTTTCTTTTTTCTTTTCTTTTCTTTTCTTTTCTTTTCTTTTCTTTTCTTTTCTTTTCTTTTCT
>NW_010972739.1:57369-98675 GCF_000737465.1 Haliaeetus leucocephalus | reverse complement strand
AAACTTTGCTGTGTGCAGTTTTCTACCTCTATTTAAGCTATTTACGCCTTTTTCTTCCAAAACATCTTATAGAAATAATTTCCTTTCTTTACCTGTTTATCAGATGAGAAAGAATTACATTCTTTTGTACATCATCTATATGCACCTTGTGGCGTGGTGAGACCTATATACAGTTACAAGCATGTTTGCATAATACTACCAAAAAAGCTGTTTAATTGTAGTAGAAAGTGGGTTTTTAAGATGTAATTTACATTTGGATACTTTTCAACAATGTTATATTTTGGATAAAAAACCTTAATTTAGATGCAAATACTGAATTCAGTATAAGAAATCATCAATGACAGGGTTTTACGACAAATGCAAGGTGCAAACAGCCTGATTCAGTCTTGGTTCAGCTATATTCAAACATAAGCTATTTTGTTGGGCAGATATCTTGTCAGTCAAGCTGCTCATGTGCCTAAAGAAGATCTTTTATGATTATGTCTATGGTTTGGTAATTTAGCTGGCCTTGAGACCCTTGAACCTCATGAAAACTGGTAGACAATGGTATGAGGGTAGAAAAATCTCTCTTTGTTAGCTTTCTGATTAGAATTTAAACTTTACTGAAGAACCTGCTTGACTTTTGAGGAAGAAAGGATTCCTTGTTCTTTTTTTTAATAAGTTTTTTTTCCAAAGCTTTAAGATATTTGTTAAATAAAGATGAAAAAAGGGCCAGCCTATACTGTAGTCACTGCAGTATGGGGTAGACATATGCAAACTATTTTGAAAACCAAATTGTTAATTTCATTTAGAAAGTGCAATTATTAATTGAATGTGAAAAGCTTTAAAAGCATATTAGCACAACTAAAAGCCAAATTAACAACTTTATTTCTAAGAGGCTGCAGGTGCTAATCCTTTTATCTCTTCCCTATCCCAGCCTTCCGATTCTGCATGCATTCCTCCACTCAGCCCCATATGTGATTTCCTCTGCCCCATTCCTATCTGGCCTGACCCAGGGCCCACTGTCTAACTCCAGAAGTGGAGAGGCTGAGTCCTGAAAGTATCCAAAGGAGAAAGAAAGGATCAGGAAAATGAACATGCTTTTGCTTCAGCACATTCTGTCAATCCCTGTACATACTTTCTTCTAGCCTCTCCCCTTTGCCTCTACGTATTAAATCCTACACATTAAATCTATAGCTTCATCATAAACCAAAGCTGATCAACATCAGTACTTCAAACCCGCTGGTTTGGACAACGGTGGCACTTAAGCATTGCTTCAGATGTTATTGCAAAATTGCCCTGCAAGGAACTCGGCAAGCACCTGGACACATGCCGAGTTCTGTGGTGGAACACATAAGCACCTACCAGGCAGAGCATTTTATGGCTCAACTAACTGAAACAATAGCAGCCGTCTAGTAAAATACCTGAAAAATTCAGTTTAGTATCCTGGGTCTGTCTTCTCCTCTCATGTAACTCGACTTCTGTAAGCTCATGCTTTAATTTCTGCGGGCTTCCCAACTACCAGGGAATTTTCCATTTTTCTATCATAATCTATTTGCCCACCATTGTGACCCTAGAAATACCAGAGGATTTGCTCCTTAAATAGTAAAACTCTTGTCCTATTCGTTTAAGCTCTACATTTCAAGAATCCTTTTCTTTTTGTTCTTCTGTTTGCTGCAATTCTTCTGGTACACTGCCAGTCTATAATTCAGTCAGCACATTTTCATAATTTTGAATGCTTCTTTTCTACCTTTATCTAATTTCTTTGTTTATGGCTGATTGCCTAAAATACCTGGATGTGACATGCATGTTATCTGCTTTATACTGCTGACACTCATGCTGAAAAACCTTAGTTATTCTTAGGGGACAGATAGTGTAGCATTATATTACTTCAAGAATGATAACAACTTTAAATTAAATAACATGCCTGGAGGGGAAATATAAATGTAGGAAAGAGAGAGAGAAAGTTCCTTATTATCACTCCTTCAAAATGCTGAAGTAAAATGGGAGTCATTGCAAAATCCAACATAAAAAAAAAAAATGTCCTGGATATAGTAAAGAATTCTATTATACACAAGTTCATAATATAGAGAAGTTATTATAGAGGTATACTTAGAATAAAAGATTGCAAAGAGATGTCTGTGAGGGATAAAAATAATAAATTGAGAAAAAATTCCCCAGTAATCTCAGGCTTTTGACCAAACAATATGGTTCCTTGATCCCCAACAAGGGCATATTAATTCCTGCCTGTTGAGTCAGATTTACTGCAATTCCTTGATGAGCTAGGCAAGAATGAGTATCCTATTCTAAAGTATTGTACATCTTTGGAAAAAATATTGCAGTTTACCATTTTACTCGTTCTTTCCCTATTTACTATCACTATTACTGCAAAGAAATACAGTAAAAAGTTTAAATAACTACACAAACTATGTATTAAAGTACTGAAGCTCTTGTGTCAGAAACAGAATACCGTTACTACCACTATTACGAAAATTACTCTGGTTCTTCTGTTACACATCTAGATAATAACATCATAAAACTCAGGCATGTTAAAGCAATGAAACAAAGAACATGTAAGTACAGAGCTGAGCAAACAGCTGAACTCTCTGTTCACCTCTGCCATAGACATTCTACTTACACAAAGCTCTCTCTGCCTCAGTATTTCTATCTATAAATGGCAACATCAATACTTTCTTTGAGGGATGTTAGAAGGTGTAGATTGTTAATATTTATAAAGCATTTTCAAATTGTTGTATGGAAAAGGTAAAAAATGCAAATAATATTATGCAGAGTAAGGATATTTTAGTTATTCTATCATTGGTTATAAAAGTCTAATTTTCATATTCTTTTTACAGATTTTCATTATTACTTGCTATTTTTCTCTTCTCTACCCTTCTTTTTCTCCCACCCCCATTTTGTACTTCATATTTTGAATTTCAATGTCTGTTGCTATGACAACACCACGATCTGACTAGTGCTGCCTCCAGACCAATTTCAGATCTATGCTGTGCTATTTAAATCTACACATTTTGTGTTTAAGGTGCCTGGAGATTTCCTTAGAATAACCTGATACGGTTTTCCCAATCATAAGCTATGGTGCAGATAGGCATTCCTAAATCCTAGTACCTGCCATTGCTTTTCTATCACCATTCCCATTACTTTAAATAATTGCCTCTCTAGGGCATGGTGGCTAAATAGAAGATGGTGGGATTAACAGAAGGAGGCATATTTGTCAGCCTTTCTATATATTAAAATATATATATACACACATATATATGTATATACAGATACAAATAGGCAGGCAAATGTCCATGTGCACATACACAATTTGTTTTTCAGCTCTGTGCAAGCTGGAATGTGCCACAGAACTTCTTAGAGACGTAAAAGAAGCCAGCAAGTTCTATTTAATTTTAAAATAATGAATTAAAACTCAGCAGACATAAGGAAAGATTACCAATGATGTGAGGGAATTCAGGTCATGGTTTCATTCTTAAAAGGAGCTACTGATCCTTGCTAATGCCTGAATACAAAAACCAGGCATGTAATGGAGGAGCCACTCGTAATCCAAATCTAAGTACAAGCATTCAAATCTCTGATTTCCTAAGACTATTTAAATTCCTGATAAATTTACTGCTGTTATCATTAATTAGAGTCATAGGCTGCAACCTAATAGGTGGTCACAGACAGGCTGCTCAAGTACTGGAACAGACACACTGTAATCTAGATGTTGGATCTAAACGATGCACTGCATCAACTAGTGAAAAGGGAGGGGACAGAAGACCCATAGATAAATTCCTGAGCACTTAGACCAATTTAAAAAATAATTACAGAGTTTATGCAAAGTCTTTACAAACACTGGGCCCCCATTCCTAATAGGACAAGACCTGGTTTTATCCTGTACATCAGATGGCATTACAGACTGACACACTTTTCATTTTCTTACCTCTAGCTCTATGGAGCAAGCATTGCTAATCCATATATAATCCATATTATGCTCCTGACTAGTAAAAAAAAAAGTGCAATCTTCTGTGAAAATTTGTTTCCAATTTCCCTTCAGTTGCTGACTGAAGAGCTAGTTATTACTCTTAAGCTTGAGGAATAATAATGTCTCAGCTAAATGTCTCTCCTTGAAAGTCGAAGGATTTGTATCTTGCTGCTTACTTACCTGGATTGGAGAAAGGTGTGAATGTTTACGATTCACGCAGTACAGAAGCCACCTTAAAAGGGTTCATCAGTGTTAAGGCAAACTAATTTTCCAACTGCAAGAAAGCGTGACAGCCATACATTGGTCTACCTAAGTAAAAGTACACTGAGCTTTCTGTTGATGTTTTCTCTCTGACTGTAGATTCATGATGTGCAATCTTTGGATACAATACCTAAGTCTGTATTGCTCACTCTGCCACCCTTCCACCATCATGTATTCCCCTCCTCAGTATTCAGCATGCCATTCTCTAACTTCTGCCCCCAGAAGTGTTTATGCAACTCTGCAAAGTAGATAAGGGAGATGACCCAGCTTAAAAAATAGTCTTGCTATTATTTTTAAATCTACATATTTTTTTTTAATGTGAGTCTTTATGCTTTTTTAAACCAGACATGTTCTCGATTTGGGTAACACCACAGCCAGACAAGTGGTTGGGCCAGCGCAACTCAGCCACACAAGGCCAGGTATGAGCAGTCAGGGAAGGGCGATGAGTGTGGCAATACCTCAGTCTACTGTTGCTCCTAAAGAGTACAATGCCTGAAGCGGCAGCTGAGATTACCTCTTTGATGGCGTCATACTAGCCCTCCAAGCCTGGGATAGGAAATCCACCTCTTTTTCACTGTATTTGGTCACTGCCTTGTCTACTCCAAGGAGGAGACAGTAGTGTAATGCACATGTTAATCTACTTTATATGCTTAAATAAATCATGGCCTTCACTGTGCATACATTTGTATGAAACAGTTCTCAGTCTATTAAAAAATAAACACCTTGAGGACAAATTCCAATTTAAGGCATTCCTGCCACTCTCCCACAATGCACTTTCCTTCTCCCATGCTGCAATATGCTACTACCCTAGATTGTGCTGACACAACTGTTGGTAGGATTACATTGTGAACAAAACTGATAAGCATAAATAAAATCCTGCAAACAGAAAAATCTTTAGGACAGGACTTATTAATCCATGATCTAGAAGTTCAGCCTTTGCCTTGAGAGATCAGCATGTTATTTAGAACAGGTTGATTATTTAATCCATCTGAACAGGTTATAATTATACCTACTGTGGTGAAGGACAGTCGTCTTTCTAAAATGTAAGCAACAGCAGAAGATAAAGATGAACATCTTGATGAACTTGAAAATTCCCAAGAAGACAGACAGGAAACAGAAGGGAGAGTTTATAAGATTAGACATTTCTGCGGTGTTCTTCCTTTAAGAAAAAGCTTTTAGGATTAAGAGTTTGTATAAATTGGTATCCACAGCACCATGGTTGGGTAAGTGACTTGACATCTTTATAGGTGAATGATGAAGAGAGGTGTTTTTCAGAGTTAGTGTACCAACAGATGTAAGTCTTCCTCTAAATGTCTCCCTAGACCTAACAAACAAGTTGCACACACCTGGTTTTGGAATTAAATTACTCTACTTATATTTTAACCTTTGTCTGATGCCTAGGGTAATTTCAGTATTAAAACCTGTATAAATCTTTTCCTCACTTTCTCATTTCCATACTTCAGAGGTTTTTTTCTGAGTAGGGTATAAGTTGCCCCTTATCTTAAAATTTTGGTTTTGCTACCTAGATAGAGCTCAAGGGAAGAGCCAAAGTATTATTGTTGCCCTGATGTCAGAAGCATCTTATCAAAATCCCGTGTCTTTTCATAACGAAACTGTACTGTCTGGCAAAATTTTTCAGCACCTATTAGTAAGAGTACCTGGAGGGACACCATGTCATTGCAAACTACAGAGCAGGACAATATAGGAAGAGACAACACTGAACTTCCCAAGGCAAAAAATGTCAATTTTGTCATTATTTACTTTGATGCTTTTATGGAGAGACAGAGGAACTTTCTTTAGAAGGTCTGTAAAATGGAATTTCTTCTTATCAGATATTGATTTAGATTTAGACTTCTTGAAACAGAGTTTACTTCACAACTAAAATTGTCTTTTAAGTATTAGGCAGCACAGCAATAATAACTGGGTACAAAGAGCTACCTGCCACACAATTTCTGTCTCTCAGAGTTCATCCCAAACCTCTTCCAGCTGTAAGAGCTCACACATCGTTGCCTGGAAAGACCAGCTAGTCAGGTCTGTGAATAAGCACACATATATTAACAAGTAGATTGTCTCAGAAAGTGAATTAGGGGGGGAAAAGGGAGAAAGAGGATCAATAGCTTTCTCAGATTTGAGTACAAACTCTTTCTTCTACACGCTACTGGTAAAATTATAGCAAGTTGGTTAGCTCATAGCCCTGGAAATTAAGCTTGTGCTTCCTGCCATATCTAACATGTTGTGCCACTGGACATTCAATGAGTATTTAGCAGATTGTACCACATTTATACAGTTTAGCCCCTGGCAAGCCTACACAGTCTTTTAAGGATGGGTGAGTACTCGCACACTTTTTCATGAGACCTTTGGTCAGTCAATCACACTGAAACCAGCAGTAGGATTTGCAAACAAGAGTTTTATGCAACAGCGATCATTATTCCACATAGCAGGAAGCTTTTCCTGTAAGGTACTGATACCCCACGTATTGAAGCCACTGTAGATCAACATCAGTGGAGTGGGAGCACATCCAACAGCCAACATTATGAATTCCACTGCTTGCAGCAATATACACCAATTGAAAAACAGGCAGATATCCATCTTCCATCTTTGAACACCTGCAGATGAAGCTGTAACAAATTGATTAGTGGTTTTTACTTTTTTGCCCTTGTCTAATCAGCTACAGTAAATCAGTTGTGCCTGTGCCTTCTAGAATCCAAAGGAGGATAAGAGAAGCTTCTGACTTGATTCAATTTCATTATTTAAATATGAAAGTCAGCAAAAGATATTTAAAGGAAAGGTTTATCAAAACAGTTTGCTTTGTTTCATAAATGTTAACCCCATCTCTATTTTATTCATATTGTATGTAAATATAAATAGTGTTTCTTGTAAAACACAAGATTTTTCTGTCCTCTAATAGATATTCTAGGATTATGTTGATAATATTTTAGCAGAAACTGCACTAAAATTGTTGATGTAAGTGAAGAAAATAAAATGCTGCAGCTTATCAGCATTTCTCACTTACTGTTAAATATCAAATTACAGAAATCGCTTGGCTAGTTTATATTAAATATCTGGAACAGTGTTTGTGCTTACCTAAAAAATAATCTTTTTCAACTGTAGGAAATACTGTTTTGATCTGATTTATTACGATCCTTTTAGATAGTCAGGCTAGCACATTTAAAGACACATTCTGTTTGTTTCCTCTGTGTCTTTTTTTATATAATTTATAAATGCAACAACATGCCTAACCTTGAAAAGAGTGAATGTAGCAAGACTGGTCTTGCTGCATTATGGTGAGTTTACCTTTACAGAAGACTAAATGGATCTTCAAATAAAGTATATAGTCCAAAAATTCCATTGGCACGTTTTCTATAGATTACCCAAATAAATACTTGTAAGTATCAATGTCTCACATTATTCTGTCTCAGTTCAAGCAAGACATGGCAGCATTGTTGTCTTGAACCCCCTCTATAATAATAAGAACTATGAACCCCAGAAGTATTTGTCACCATGTGACAAGGTTAGATGCCTTGTTCCCAGGCACCTGTATTTAAGCATTTGAGTTGTAAGTGAGAGCAGAGAACTCCCACCTCAAAAGGTAATCAAGACTAGCCAGGTGCCAGAGCACAGTGAGGGCCAGCTGCTTCCTAAGGACCAGTATCTCTCCAGACCCGGGGAGTCAAGGGAAGCCCCAGGGCTGGCAGGGCAGGGACCTCACCAGCAGTCTCACCATCCCAGGAAAGGAGCAGGGCAGGTGCTGGCGTGGGGGTGAAGGAAGGGCAGCCCCAAGTCCAGGGCCTTTCACAAATCTATGAGGATGGGGCAGGTCCAAAATCAAGCCAGGAAATCAGCCCACAGGTCATCGTTGGTAGGTTCTGTGGGCAGATGTGGCTGGAGACCAGCACTCCTAGGTAGGGGCCAAAGGCCCATGGCTGAGCTTAAATGGAGCCCCTGTGCCCATGGGGGAGGGTGGCAGTCCATCACATGGGTAAGGATCCCATATGAGGCTGATTAGGGCCACTAAGGTTGATGAGTGCCCTACCAGGAGATTACCAAGAAGGGATACTTGAGGAAGATGGAGACTGTCTTGGTGGTCTTCTGTTTGACTTGCACCAGTTTGTCAACATTTCTTGTACTGTGTGTCCAAAACTGGTGCTCTAGCAGTGCTGCATAAGGCAGGATAATGACTTCCCTTACTCTGCGCTTGTGTTAGTACAGACCAGGATGCTGTTGGCCTTCTTCGCTGCCAGGGCACACAGCTAACTCATGCTCAGCTTGCTGTACACCAGGACCTCCAGCTCTTTTCCAGCAGAGCTGCTCCCCAGTTTGTTAGTTGTTGCATTTGTAACATCCTAACCTGGATACAAGAATATTGCAGGAGAGGGTGTTCAAAACTGTGCCAGACTTGTAATATAGTCGGTGAATGAAGCTGAAAACTGCAAAGGAAAAAAGTAGTTCAAAAATTCAAAGGTTAAGATGAATGTTGCTCATGGGAGTTGAATTCTGTCCCTGCCTTTGTTGTGCAGACCTTACGTTGTGTTTGCATGTTAGTAGCAGTTCTGAGACTCATGAACTTGATATTTCATAGAATCATGGAATGATTTGGGTTGGAAGGCACCTTTAAAGGTCATCTAGTCAACCCTCCCCTGCAATGAGCAGGGATGTCTTCAACTAGATCAGGTTGCTCAGAGCGCTGTCCAGCCTGACCTTGAGAGTTTCCAGGGATGGGGCATCTACCGCCTCCCTTGACAGCCTGTTCCAGTGTTTCACCACCCTCATCATAAAAAATTTCTTCCTTATATCTAGTCTGAATCGACCCTCTTTCAGTTTAAAACCATTACCCCTTGTCCTATCACTACAGGCCCTAATAAAATGTCTGTCCCCTTCTTTCTTATGAGCCCCCTTTAAGTATTGAAAATCTCCCTAGAGCCTTCTCTTCTCCAGGCTAAACAACCCCAACTCTGATAATTTTTGTGGCCCTCCTCTGGACCCGCTCCAACAGGTCCATGTCTTTCTTGTACTGAGGACTCCAGAGCTGGACACAGTACTCAGGTGGGGTCTCATCAGAGCGGAGTAGAGGGGCAGAATCACCTTCTTCACCCTGCTGGCCAAGCTTCTTTTGATGCAGCCCAGGATACAACTGGCTTTCTGGGCTGTGAGCGCACATTGCCGGCTCATGTCCAGCTTTTCATCCACTGGTACCCCCAAGTCCTTCTCCGCGGGGCTGCTCTCAATCCCTTCATCCCTCAGCCTATATTGATACCAGGGGTTGCCCCAACCCAGGTGCAGGACCTTGCACTTGGCCTTGTTGAAACTCACAAGGTTCACATGGCCCCACTTCTTGAGCTTGTCCAGGTCGCTCTGGATGGCATCCCATTCCTCAGGCATGTCAACTGCACCACTCAGCTTGGTGTTGTCTGCAAACTTCCTGAGGGTGTGCTAGATGTCTGTGTTGCTGATGAAGATATTAAACAGTACCGGCCCCAGTACTGGTTCCTTGTCTTAGAGTACTTGATGTGGCAACTTTAATGAGTTTATTTTAAGATAGGTCTTTATATGCAATTAAACAAAATTTCACTAAGTTCACTAAGTTTTTCTCTTCCCTGCAATTGTTTTTCATGCAGTACAGAAATAATTTTGTAATTTTAAATATAAGCAGTAATAGCTGTGTCTTTTCTGTGGTTTTTTCCCACTCTTCAGCTTTTTAAAACAATAGCAGTATCTAAAAATGTTTCTCACATTCATCTTGAAATGCCATATGAATATTTAATAGTCCAGTTTCAAACCTGCATATGGCCAGCTGTCACAGGATGGCACTACAGAGAATCCGGTATTACTTTGGCGTAAGCTACAGAGTCATATCCATCCCTAAATCTGAATTCACTTGATAGCTTAGAGATGTAGCTACCGTCAAGTCCAGGAATAAATCCTTTGTTACTTTCATCTTGAATCTCATTGCTTACTTGGCACAAATTGGCTTCCATAGATAATGGATGTTGAGTCTCACCAGTGAGCAAGCTGAAAAATTCGTTCTCTGTTGTAAAAGTTGTAACATTTCTCCATCAGACCTGCAAAGGTTTGTGGTAAATTCATTTGGGTTTTGTTTTATCTTTCTTATTCTATCCCTGGAAGAAACTGGTAGACAGCTACAACTGAAAATTATTATCTTGTGAGCTGGATTAAAAATAATCAGACTCATAAGTGTTTTTCCTAACTGTAACTTAACAAGTTGAGAGTAAGTATAGATGTAATGGGCAGTAAGATCATGAAACTGTAAAATGGTCACCAACTTAGGTGACTATCACAGTCCAGCTGTTCACCTACTAAATTGCTTCTTTTCATTTACTTGGTAGCAGTTCTTTTAATTTTCACATAAAATCACCTGCACTTTTACTGAGAAAAGAGACGATGAAATTTAGCTTAGAATTCACCTCTTATTTTAGTAGGATAAATGCCCCACATTCCAGCTGTGTTTTAAATTTTTAAACTTTCTTCTCAAGCTCCTAGGTGATAGCTATGAATTCAGGCATAAATCTCTGATTAAGACTACATAAATCATGTAATGCTTTCTAGAATACTTTTAGGATTGGAATGCCTACTAATAAAATCTCCAAAATTTATGTAGCACTGATTATCCCCCAGAAACAGAAAATGCTATACAAACTGTGCAGTTAGTCTTCTATTCCTAACTCACAGTAATAGCAATGCAGTCCAGATCTGTGGGTGAAGTCATCTGTGATAATCCACAAAGGTTACTTTCACAGCTGTTAAATCCTAAGGTGACTAAACTCTTTGGATATGCCTATCCTAGTATATTCTCTGGCATATTTTTGTCCTGTACCTAACATTGCCCAAAATTATCCTTGGGTGTGACTTGGGAGTCAGTATTTATGGGGGCCTTACCCCCTCTGACAGGTAGTTTGCTTGCAGCCCCTCTTGTGGAGATCCACCTAGAGACTTTACTAGAATAGCTGCAGTCATTTTGTGCCAGTCGGCCTTGATTTTCAGGAAGACTTCCCTGGCACATTTAATTTACTGGTGTCGATGAAGCCTGTGATTATACTTGGCATCAGCTGCAGTAGCCCTCGATGGTGTTTCAGGGTGCATTCACATCTGTAGGGCAGGAGAAAGGGAAGAGGGATTCTCATTCACATGTTTCTTCTAAAAGGGACACTGATTTGTGCATGATAAAGTGACCTAAAACTTACCCCTTGTCAGAATGATCTCTGCAGAGTAGTATTAAAGCACTTTCCAACTACTAATTCCCTAAATATATCCCAGGCTGTGAGTCCCTTAAGATTTACCTACATTGCCCTCTGTCATTATTTGCTGACACTGCAGCTGCTGAAGAACTTCAGCATGTCAGCATCACTCAGACAGCAGAAATCATCTTGTCCAATGTCGACTGCATACTGATATATTAAATATTACATAAAACATTACCCATGCACAAACTGTATGATGCTCAGGATCTCTGATGTGTTACAGTCTTTCTAATGTGGGCAGCTAATACTAACAGTGATGACAGAGTTGATCATAAGCTGTTTTGCCTGGACAAAGCTGAGTCAGCAGGGCTTACCCTCTATCCTTCATTTGTCAGTGAGGCTTCTGGGTCACAGTCCCAATGGACTGCTCCAGCAGCCAGTGGCTGAACTACATAAATACTCTTTTCCCATGGCCACATACTGGGACTGTTAAGAAAGGTGTCATAGCACTGGAAATGTCTGGTTAGGGGAAATTTAAGATTTCTTTATGCTACCAGATTAGCGGAGACCACCTTAACAGAGTAGAATCTGATTCCAGAAGTTTTTCTTGTGTTACACCTGAGGGAATGAGGTCTGTAGTTATGAATTATTTAGACGATTCTTGCATGTGGCTGCTTTTAAACAAAATAAACAGCTGAGTTACACGTAGCAGTAATGCTTCAAGAAAAGAAGTGAAGAATTTGCATAGGTTTATTCAAAATTGTAAAGAGTATCTGATTGTAACAAGTATTCCAAATTGGAAGCTGGTTAGTGTGTTTTTTAATACTGGATCTCTTGAAAAAGTGTCAGGGATCCTTTAATGACAATAAGCTGTCAGGCCAAATTGCTGTGCCCCATTTTAAAAATGGTACCCTTGAAGAGATTCTCCCTTTGAAATTTGCGCTACAGCACATGACCGGAAATATATTAGACAAAATGTCACTGCCAAAATCTCTGATGCCATTTCATTTCATACTCATTTTATTCCTCTTATCCCTGAAGATAAGAAGAACCCTTCTGGTTTCTCACGCAGCCAATTCCAGCAATGAATATCATATTACGATACAAATTCTGATACAAAATAAGAATATTTTGAGATAAATTGGAAAAGTAAGGAAGAGCAAAGAATTACCAAGTGTTAATGATATAAGAGTATTTTTCTCCTGTAATTTATCTGCTGTTTGGCCATGCAGACTGATGGCATAACACACCCAGAGCTATGCTGTTGTTTTTAGCTGATATAACTTTTCCAGCCACTGACATATCATGAAAGTATCATTCTATGGAAATCTTACTTCTGCTTAATTTTCTACTTTATTGGATTTTTTTTACCTTTTGCTTCACTTCTTCCAAGCTTGATATTTGTACTAAATTCCCACTGATTTTTTTTTTTTTGCTTGCACTCTAATAATATTATTGGTTCACTGTGTTACTGTAACTAGCAGTATTTTATGGTAGCTAGAGAATTTTTAGATTTCCTGTCACTCCTGAATTTTTTTTTTTTTTAAAGAAGAGTACTTTTCATCCACTGTTATCAGAATTTGTACTGTTTTTCTAGATGTGTGTTTGCAAAACTTGTATTTCTCTGATTGATAGATTCAGGACAGTATACCTCATGTTACACTTCAGAAATAAGATTACAAAATTTTTTCTTGGATAGCACCTGTTACGTGACAGATTTAGATAGCTACTATTGTTGATCTCTGTGAAGGGATGCATCGTACTGGTATAAATATATAATCCATGTGCTGGTTCCACAGATCCATCATAGAAATAAGATTCTGCATCTTATGACAGCTTTTGTAAGCATTAGAAATATCAGGAAGAAATTTTGCTATGAAACATTATGTATGATCTGCTTTACCAATGTACAATGCTTAGTCTTGTAACCTGCTGTACAAGAACCTCGCATACAGGAATTCTGACCAAGAAACTTTATATCTATCTTAAAATGGTGAATTTTAAAACAAAAAGTGAGTATAATAGCTTTAAATTTTGCACAATCAAACTACAACTTACAAGGTGTTTGAATGAATTTGCAAGACATAAGCCCTTTTGAAAACTTGTATGCTACTGGATTTTTTGAAGCTATATAATGTATGTGAGATCAGTGTCCAGGGGATGCTAGAAAATCTAGCTTTTATTTGTTTCTGTGACTTTTAGTAAGTTTATTGCTTTATGAAGAGAGAATCCAGTCCTTGAATCCATATTCATTAAGAACCTCAGTAATGCCATGGAGATCCCCTTTCAGGCATGCCCAAGGTACCCAAAAGTGTCCATGATCACAGAATCTTTACAAAGCAAAGACAATTAGATGAAGAAAAATATCAATGAAAAAAATTTGTTATGTCTGGTCTCCTTTAGATCACTGACTCACTGAAGGAATAGCATGCAAAATTACAGAACACCAACATGCAAATAATCTGCAGAAGCATTGGAGGGAAGGAGGATGCAGTTGGCCACATTGTCTTTATCATAATGACTTCCTGTAAGAATTGCCTGGTCTATGACTTAGTTGTTCATAAATATTAAATTCTGCATTAGCAGACTTACCACTGAATTTCTTTGTATATCATCTGTGCATAAATCTCACAACACTTTAATTATGAGTCAGTTTTTTAAAGCTTGTGTTGTTCCATTTTTATGGAATAATAGGACAAAGAAAGATTTGATACAGATGAACTACAAGTGTCCCTTTAACTTACTTACTTAAAATAAATCTAATACATTGATTTCTTTGTCCTATCTCAGTCCAAATTTTTCTGATTTCAAAGGGCAAGTGCTATGAGGCTGGAGATTATATGCTCTAGGTAACAGGCACTATAAAAGACCAGATCTTCATTCTATGTACAAAATGTAGACTCAGCCTTAATAACAGTTGTGTGCCACACCTTAATAGTGAGCTTTTTTATACAAGGTTCGTGAAAAACTTTATATAACTTTATTTAAAATATAGTAAGATTTATTTTACTGCAATGTAGAATAGGGATTGCAGGGCATTAGTGACAGGATCCTAAAAAGATACAGCTTTTCTATTCACCTTCAGATAACATTTAGAGATGGAGCTGAGAGGAAGGAGTGAAAGAACATGAACTTATTTTTGCATGCTATTTAGTTTTAAACATTTATCAAATGATTGCTCAAACTTAGTAGTAGACAAGAGGGCTGAGTTACATGGAGTAGTTTTTATTTATCTTCAGACCTGGGAAAACAAGGGCACTGGCAATCTGAACTTTCCCCACTCTGTTTCATTTGACCTGCTGTTCACATTTTCTGGGGTAAGAGTAAATGTCCAGTATTGTGCCTGTTTGGTGCTTGTTTCCTCTGTTAAGGCCAGCCAGGCTGCTTTGTCAGTTTGGCTAAGTATAAGCTAAGACACAACTGAGACTACTTTCATTCATGGTAGTTATTTACTGGTTGCTAAACAGGGCTAGGATACTGAAGAGTTCACCAAGGCTTATAAATTCAGGGTACATCTGAATTTTTTAAATGTAAAGTCTACTTGTAAGAGTGGCTGTCGATTAAAAGTGTAGCAAAACAGGAGTTAAAAACTGGATCCATACATGGTGAGTTGCCTGAGACTCAGATGTGTGAATTCTCCAATTTTGAAGGAACACATGGTTTCAGCAAAACATGATCTCTTGATATTTATACACACATCAAGGAGGATGTTGAAGAAAGTCAAGAATGCTGCATCACTGTGATTTAGACGATCAGTTTATTTTCTAATATTCCATTCTTTTATCTTGAAACTTATCCTACACCTCATCACGAAGGCATTTTTGTTTGACGAATGGGCTTAGTCATCTTTTTTGAAAAAGCAGGTAATTTCTACCAGCAGGAATGTGAGATCTACCTGAAAAAGAGATATTGACAGGATATATTTTTAGACATCCTATTCATTGTTTTCCAAATATCAGAATATACAGAACAATTACAGTAAGTACAGCAGGTATTACTGGTGAAGCTTGTGGCTTAAAACCCACAAGAATTTGCATTATGCTTGAGATTAGGGCTTCTGCTGAGGTCTCTTGAACCTCCTCATCCCCGTTGCCCAAGGTGAAAAATCAGATCTGAATAGTTGCTACAGAATTATATTAAAAAGGATTAAGCCTTTTGTTACACTTAACTGACCAACAGAGATTTCTGCAGTACTCAGGCATGCTGAAGCTCATCCACGGTGTGTGGCAACTTCTTGAAGCTTCTTAGCAAACATCTGCCAGTGGCTGAAATTTATTTCTACCTCTCTAAAGCATTTAAATTTATCTAGAGCAGAGGATTTCTAAAATTCTTTGGAAATCTAAAACCCATTGTCAGGGCAATGAAGATAAATTATGAGAACTTCCAACTCTACTGCAGTGATTGGTGCCTTGAACACTAAATGATGTGCTGTATACTGTCACACGGTGTCTTCTTAGACCCATCTGTTTGTACTTGGCATGGTGATGAGTTCAGACAATTCATCATTTGGTTCCACACAGTCTCTTTATTCTCTCAAGCTTTACAATTACAGCTCATCTTATGTCTGTCTCATTCTAGCCTTGCTTCTGGAAAGATGCCCAGTGATTCAGGTAAAGTTAATATAAATTAGGAATACTGCTTGGTATCTTTTAAAAATGGAACATTTCTCCAGTGAAGTGAGACAGACTTACTTAACTTTACCACTATCTGTATTTCCATAACTTAGAAAATCTGTTACAGTTTTGACACCTATAATTTTGTTCTTCCTAGGTTACAGTAATATTTGGTGTTCGCATGAGTCCTGTCAATGTGTGAAAAACATAAAAATGGAAGAGCACTAAGCTCAGCAGCCACCTGATGCCAACTATAGAAGTGTTCATTATATTTCTAACTAACTATTCATATTCATGAACTCCAAGTAGTTTTTAAGGTGGATCAATTAAATTCACTTTCCCTGTAATAATATTTAAAGTATTTCTAACTTTTAACCTTTAAACCCATATCTAAATAGAAATGAAGCTTAAAAGACTCAAATATATAAATTAAAATATACCTTACCACTATTAAGCTTGATCTAGCTTATACCTTATCAATTCCCCTTCATTGTGAAATGAAGTTACATACAAAACTGTGAAACTACTCTAGAGGCACTTTTATCTAATAAACTAGTAATTTAGCCTTCTTTGCCTTTGCTTTTTGTTTCATAGGTATGAGAAATTACAAAATATTAAGATTGTTAAGTACTGTCTGGGAAAAGTGATATCCCGGGTTTATATTTTTTAAAAAAAAACAGTATTCTGCAAAACTGAGGATAAATTTTAGAAATGTAGGAAAAATTCATTGAAAATACTTCCCTATCCTATATCTGTTTATTCTGCAGAGGCCTTGAGAATATCTCTTCCCCCTTCTAAAGACTTTTTTTTTTTTAATAATAAGAAAAAGGAAATTTATTGCTAAAGAAACATCATCCCATATATCCAAGTATCATCAGTCCATGTTTTATTAAAAGCTTTATGTGAAGCAAGAGGATATAGGCTACT
Organism: Haliaeetus leucocephalus; assembly: GCF_000737465.1. Classification (NCBI taxonomy): domain Eukaryota; kingdom Metazoa; phylum Chordata; class Aves; order Accipitriformes; family Accipitridae; genus Haliaeetus; species Haliaeetus leucocephalus. Next base: position 81,714 of record NW_010972739.1, on the reverse strand, counting down.
GGGACACTGTGAAACTTGTAGAATTTGCTGAGTGACTTGTTAAGGGACGATGCAGCAATCACAGCAATGAAAAAAATCAGATGGGCGGAGCAACGTCAACAGAATTAGAAAAGTGACTTTATGAAGGTAAAAACAAACTGTCAATGTGAATTTTTAATCTAGTTTTTATACTTAATAAATAATGTAAGCAGTCTTTTTAAGAGTGTTCAAATTGAAAAAGACACTACTGTAGTTAGGCATAACTTAATCTCAGGATTAATATTCTTCAAATACTTCAGCCAGCAAATTGTAGATTTCATTCATATAACACAGATTGGTACAATTAACTTTTTCCTGAGATTCTTTTAACAGCATTATTTTATATATCACTGTTACAAAAAAATCAGTTGTCTCTGGTGGGATCCTACACATTTCAAAGACGGTATCAAACTGACTTGAGAGAGGCAGGAAAAAGACTGCAGCAAATCTGTTGAATTAAGAGATGAGCTGCAACATTAGACAAAACTACTGTTACGTCTCAGTGGAAGGAATTAAGGTAGGTAGAGCTCTTTTAAACTTTTTTCCATATTAAACATAAAAAGTATATTTTAAAAAATGCCGTAAATTTGTAGTCAAGTACTCAACTGTTGGAATTACCAGAATTTGAGTTGTCCACTTACTTTTATTTTCCCATCTTCTGGCATGCGTTATGAGCCTGGTTTTAATTAACTGATCACATATGGTCCACCCCCACCCCTGCAGGACTCTTGTCTCCCGCTGTGCACAATATATAGCTAATGCTCACTCAATGAGTAACTATTCATCATTTTGTTTCTTTGTTATTGTTCAGCGTATGGTCCCGTGCCACATTTTTAAGTTCTGCTCTGAAGACAGAATTTTTAATTTCCTCCTGGGCTTTTCTGTGGTGCTCATCACTACAGTGTCTGAGTGCTTTACGAATCTTAATGAATTTATCTTCACAACACTTCTGTGCACTGAAGAGATTATTATTATTCTAATTTGACAGAGAGAGAACTGAGACAGAATAAATTAGAAAATATCCACTATTTTTGACAGTCAATTTGAGGAGCTTATGAGCTGATTTTTCAGATGGTTTAGTAGTATACAATACAGAACACATTCAGTGCCTGTTGCCTATGTTGCAGGTGTAGGTACTTAATGTTTTCAAACCACAGCAAGGGCCTGGAGTTACAAGAAAGAGGAAAACAGCGGTAGTGACCACTTGCAAAAAGTTCTGTTTAAGTGATTTGGCTGCGAGAGATCCGTGAGAGAGAGAGGGATACAGTTATTCAGGGCACCACTCCATTCCCCTGAATTTTCAGACCATCCTGTCTTTTCTTCTAGTTTCTACTGCATCCACTGCTGCACATCTTCCAGCTTCTGCACAAGTGATGTAGGGATTATAGAGCATCCTACTCTGTATAATTCTGATTTGTCCCTAGAGCAAGACTATCCATAGAGCAGTGGATGAGGAACAAATCTTGTGTAAAATAAATTTCCAAATTGTAATGCAAAGACACAAGAGGGATTTATTAAGTTTGTGTCAGAAACATCAGTAATGCTTTAAGCTATGTTTTTGCATGTGACCTCCTTGTTTAAAAAAAAGATGCAAAGGAAAGCTGTGAACTGTGTGTCACTATACAGATACTTACCTGGCTCATGCTGAGTCTTTAGACAACTCAGAGCTGAGCTGGGGCAATAGCCTCTTTAAATTGACTGACAGTAAGGAGGATTTGTGAAGTGTTTGCTGATAGCCCAGGAACTGTAAGATTTGAGAATTATAAGTTTTAATCTAATTTGTAAAGGAGATTGTGCCACTGTGAGCTCATGCCCCTTTTGCAAATTTGACTCTTTCTGGTGCTTTCCTTCCAGTCTATGACAAATCCAGTTTTGTGGCCTTATTCCCATTTTGAGTCCTTGCTTCCTCTAGAAGCCCCTTTCTTCCCGTTCATCGCAGTTCTTATCATCTTATTCAATCTGCTCTGTCCTCTAGGGTCCCTAATCAAGCCTCAGGCTTCACAGAAAGACCTCAGAAAGAATGGCTTTCAAAATACCCTTTAGTGCAGTATTATCATAGTGTTGCTTTTTAAATGGTACCTGTATGCTCACAAATCCATTTGTTATACTCCTGTTTAACACATTACAATTCAAAGTAGTATTGTTTCTATGCTATTTTAGCTTAAACCCTATTCCTTCTATTGATAAATAAGCTTCAAAAAAGAAAGATCCATAAGATTACTAACTGGAAAAAATTTTATCTGGCTGTGCCAAGCATTTCTTGTATGACCTGGATAAATCACGTAAATTTGCTGTCACTTTCTACCCCATGGGCAAAATAGGGGTAGGAATATTTCCATTCTTTAAAACACAGTTTTCTTTGTCTGTGTCTAACATGGACATGGTTAACATTATTACTATGCTTAATTCCACTATTTTCACAGGGTCAGAGACTGAAGGTTTTTTGCCCCTTGGCAGTGCTTTTGTAATAGGATCCTGATCTCAGTTAGGGCCTTTGAACTCTATTATAGTTCCAGCAAATAACAGCAGAGTGGCAGCAGTTATCATATACCACATAAAACATAGATGGTGCTGTGTGAAAGATTAGCTATAGCAAAATTACCTTTCTATCCTGCACAGGACAATATGCAATGATTCAGCTCAAAGCCTGTTTGCTAAGTCAGTCATGATCTAAGTGGATTTTAAGAATTTATTGCATTTATTTTAGAAGGGGAATATTGCCTTTATTTTAGAAGAACGTGTCTGATATTGACTTTGACTATGTCACGATAGTATCTACAGCAGCAGGCAATGAAAAAATAGGACTGTTGAAGAACGTGACAGTTGAAAGTTTGTTCAAAGGAAGGAAATGGTTTAGGGGAAAGAAAAAAAGCGCAGAGTACAGAGGAAAATTAGCCTTCCGGAATCATGTAAATAAGACTTTCGGTTATATGTGGAATAAAAGAAGTGCATAGCAATTAGGATAGGTATGTACATGTATGTTGTCAGCGCTTCTTGCAGATATTCATTACTGATACTTATTAATACTGAGTTCTTAAATAAAATTTACTGAGAAATCCCACAGTCACCATTGTAGTACCAGTTCATTCCCATTTCAAAAAGTTAATGGTTTTGCTTGGCAGCGGGCATAACAACAGCACAATGGTAAAACACTATAAATCATTTAGAAGAGGAGCATGACAAGAAGACACATCAGGAAATTAATGCATGCAGTGAAAAGAGGTACCCAGGAATGTTTCTTTTTCACTACTTTTTCAGTGATATGTTTTTTATTTTATTTTGCTGGAGGATGGGAGCTGATTATACCAACCCACACACAGTAAGAAACAATCCATGGAAGATGCTTCTTAGTAACACCTCAGGCTGCGGCAATTCTATCTTATCATCATTGGCTGTGTGGATGTATTTTATCTTCCAACATAAGCAGTTAAACTCAATAATCCTGTTACTGTAGTGAAGTAGGATGAAGAATCCTCCAAAGCAGAAAAAAGCCAAAACTAAATTAAATACGTTTTGAGCCATCAAAATATCCTTTAAAAATCTGCTTTATGCAGTGTTGGGGTTTCTGCATAGATTTTTGTTATTAAATAAGCAAGTGAATAATCATTAAATGATTTGCAGTTATTCTACCCTGAAGGATACTTGATGGGATTCTGTGTCAGGGTTCTGCTCAATGTAAGTATCAGGAATTGCAATTAGGGGAGTCTGTGAGGAAATACAGGTAGAAACATTTTCAGGATGATAGCATGCACTCATCTTGTATCTGCAGCTCATCTTGCACAGGCAGTGTGATCAAGCATCTCATTAAGAGCTTGGTAGAGACTGTGGCATGGTTGAAAGCAAATTGATTAAAGTTCAGTCTGGATATTAATACTAAGATGATGAGACTGGGGAAAGCAACCAGAGGATATGGAAAAGATGTCAGCCCTTTTACTGAAGATATGCATCCATCAGTTGTCACTTTAGCTGACTTACGAGTTGGAGGGCATCTTACTAGATTTTCTACAGCTTTTACATCATCATGTAGCTGCATGGATCTGGGTGGCATTTTATTTATTTTTAAACCTGGATCAGGTCACAATACCACAGTGAACTCTCCAATTTTGGAACTGATGCAGAATTAAGCTGCTTAATTGTAGAACACAACACTTCCTACAAGGTTTTTGCGCTTGTATGCTGCTAGTTCTGGATAGAGCAGGTGTGCTAATTTGAGCTGATAGTACGGAGCACTGAAGCTTTAATAGCATGGGATCTGACATCCGTAAGACAAGAAGTAAGGTGTTTGGGAGGTAGTCTAGGCACATGACCTGTGGACAAATCACCTCTGGAATGGGAATGATGTTACTCCTTGTGGCATCTTAAACAACTTAAAAACTTTAAATGGAAAGCCCTATGAATTTTCTGGATTTTATTTTCTTATAAATAAAGGGCTGGTCATAGCAATATTTTCTATGGAGCTACTTGATTATGTCATTCAGTGAGCTCTTCTGTATCTCCCTCATCTCAACAAGGTCTGGTTTGGGTGGGGAGTGGGGAACAGATTCTTGCAGGCAGAGGCTGTGGCACTTTTGACAGCATACTGATAAAAGGTCAGACTGGGTATCAGCTCTGTGATGATGAGGCTAGGATAGGGGAAAGAATGTGTAAATATATTGAGATACGTTTAACAAAAGCTGTGGTGCATTTCATAATTGGCTGCTTTTAGTTCTGGAGCTGTTATATCCAAATCCTTCCTTGTCCAAGCACTAGTAATAGGTATCACAGTGAACAGTATTAAGGAATGAATTTGGCTGGAAATGTATCTTTTTTCCTCAGTGAGTTTTCAGTTTCATCAGTTCCTTGTTCTGCCTCCCCATATAGCTGCAGGAATGCCAGAACTTGTATGAAGAATAGTTTGGAAACAAATGTAACTGTAAAACTAAAAGAACTGTAGAGCTGTCATCTTAGCAACATTCATTACTAATCTATTCTTTTCCATATTCCAGTATTTGAGCCGGCAGCAAACATTTTTATCTGCTTTGTTAGATTTTTTAAAATATCTGATTTCTATATGCTAATGACAAAGTTTTTAAACAGCTAGTCAATACAAAAATACAGGGATAAAATGTCCGTGAAAATACTAGAAACATTAAACTTCCATTAAAAAAAATACAGTTCCATTTCAAAGTTATTACAGTAGAAAGGAAGAAGGAAATTTCAGTAAGAGGCATGTTGGCTGCTCTTGACCCAGGGTGCCTGGCACCTTTTTGGCAGCTGCCCCACATTAGGGAGGGTCAAGTGCCCTTGAGCCAGGGCTCAGGAGACGCCAGGCCCAGGGCACATTCAACAGAGGCAGCAGTTTGCACAGAAGGATGCAAAGAAGGGCCTCAGCTGAATTTGTATCTGCATAAACTACCTCAGGTATGGTGGTGACCAGCCACAGGGCAGTTTCCCCAACAGGTGTTGGAGCCGCTGTCCCAGCCAGGGTAGAGGCTTCCAGACAGACAGATTTCAGATGGTGGATGCAGCCCTCCAAGCCCCAGGCTGCGGGGTGCTTCTGGGGACTCTCTGATGCCAGGAGCCATGTCCCTCTGTCCTTCAGTGCTGTCCTGGAGGAGCTGTGCCACCAAGTGGAGGAGTTACAGGAGGAAGCGAGCGGGCTACACAGCCCCAGAGAAGATAAAAGGGAGATAGACAGGATCTTCTCTGAGACGCAACAGCCTGAAGAGCCCCAGACTCCACCTGCTGTAGAATCATAGAATATCTCAAGTTGGAAGGGACCCATAAGGATCATTGAGTCCAACTCCCTGCTCCTTACAGGAATAGCTTACCTCTTAGAGAGAAAACCCTGTTTTATCCAGCGCTGCTCTCATACTTAGGGGTCATACGTAACACAAGGCACTTCATAAACAAGACAGACATGCCATTCTGACAGTAGATAACCATGGACCATCTGTATGTCCAAACATTGCCTTTATTCAAGATATAATGCTTAAATTTCCAGAGACCCTCAGTAGCACCAAACTCAGAACATCAGGCAGTGTCTACCGCTGGTATTAAGGTAAGGGCAGCCCCTGGAGAAGGTGAAGGGTGGAAGCTCATGACTTCTGGCTTCAGTGGAAAAGCTTCTGCCCCACCTTAGGGCTTACAACCACAAAACAGGTTCACCACCCTCAAAGTGGAAGTGGAGCCAGATGTACCTTCAAGTAAAGGATCTGGGCCACCTGACCCTAAACCATGCAAGACCACCAGGAAGAAGTAGTGAGTGACTGTAATGGGCAACTCCCTGTTGTGGGGGACAGAGGAACGTGTCTGCTGACCTGACCTATCATTGAGAGGTTTGCTGCCTGCTGGGGGCCTGGATCCAGGATGTTGTAGAGGAACTGTCAAAGCTTGTCCAACCCTCTGACTACTACCTCCTCTTGTTCTTCCATATGGATACCAGTGATACTGCCAGGGCAACCAAGTGAATGAGGCCCGCTACAGACAGGAGCAGCCTCACATTGGCAGTACTTTGTCCTCATGGGGAACTTCAACCACCCTGTTATGTGCTGGAGGGACAACACAGCAGGCCGTAAACAATCCAGGAGGTTCCTGGAGCACATCAATGACAACATCCTGACCCAAGTGGTAGAGGAACCAGTGAGGAGAGGTGCTCTGCTGGAGCTTATACTTGCCAGTGATGAGGGACTCACTGGGGCTATGAAGGCCAAAGGCAGCACTGGCTGCAGTGACCATGAGATAGCAGAGTTCAGGAATCTGAGAGGAGAGATGAGGGCAAAAACAAGATTACATCACTGGACTTCAGGAGAACAGACTCTGGCCTCTTTACTTCACAGAGTCCCCCAGGATAAGACCCTGGAGGGAAAAGGGGCCCAAGAAGGCTGGTTAATATTCAAGGATCACTTCATCCAAGCTCAAGAGAAGTGCATCCCAGCACGTAGGAAATCAGACAAAAATGCCAGGAGGCCTGTGTGGATGAAAAAGGAGCTCCTGGCAAAACTCAAACACAGAAAGGAAGCACACAGAGGGTGGAAGCAGAGACAGGTGATGTGGGAGGAATACAGAAACATTGTCCAAGCATCCAGGTATGAGGTTAGGAAAGCCAAAGTCGAAATGGAATTGAATCTGGCAAGGGATGTCAAAAGGCAACAGAAAGGGCTTCTGTAAGTAGACAGGTGACAAAAGGAAGGCTAGGGCACACTGCTGAAGGAGATGGGGGACCTGGTGACATAGGACATGGAAAAGGCTGAGGTACTGAATGCCTTCTTTGCCTCGGTATTAACTAGCAAGATCGGCCTTCAGGAATCCCAGGCCTCAGAGACCAGGAGAAAGTCTGGAGCAAGGAAGATGTGGAAGATCCTTTCCCATGGTGGAAGAGGATCAGGTCAGGGAATACTTAAGCAAAATGGACTTATATAAATCCATGGGCCCTGATGGGATGTACTGATGAGTGCTGAGGAAGTTGGCTGATGTACCTGAGGACTCGAGGACAGCAAACATCACACCCATCTTCAATAATGACAAGAAGGATGACCCAGGGAACTGCTAGCTGGTCAGCCTCACCTTGATCCCTGGAAAGGTGATGGATCAGCTAATCTTGGAAACCATTTCCAGGCATGTGAAGGACAAGAAAGTCATCAGGAGTAGTCAGCATGGATTCGCTAAGGGCAAGTCATGCTTGACCAACCTGATCACCTTCTATAAGGAAATGACTGGCTTGGTAGATGATAAGAGAGCAGTGGATATTGTTTACCTTCTCTTCAGCAAGGCTTTTGACAATGCCTCCTGTAAGATCCTCACAAAGAACCTGTTGAAGTATGGTCTGGATGAGCAGACAGTGAGGTGGATTGAAAACTGGCTGAAAGGGTGGTGGTAAGTGGCACAAAGTCTAGTTGGAGGCCTGACTAGCAATGTACCCCAGGTGTCAATACTGGGTCCAGTCCTGTTGAACATCTTCATTAATGAGCTGGATGGTGGGTCAGAGTGCACCCTCAGCAAGTTTGCTGTTAACACCAAACTGGGAGGAGGGGCTCATATGCCAGAGGGTCATGCTGCTATCCAGAGGGTCCTGGACAGGCTGGAGAAATGGGCTGACAGGAACCACATGAAATTCAACAAGGGGAAGTGCAAAGTCCTGCACCTGAGGAGGAACAGTGTCAGCCACCAGTACATGCCTGGGGCTGCCCAACTGGAAAGCAGCTTTTCAGAAAAGGACCTGGGGATCCTGGTGGATGCAAAGTGTTGAACATGCACCAGCAATGTACCCTTGCATCAAAGAAGGCCAATGGTATCCTGCATTGTGGGCTGCATTAGGAGGAGTCTTACCAGCAGGTCAAGTGAGATGATCCTTCCTCTCTACTCAGCACTGGTGAGGCCACACCTGGAGCACTGTGTCCAGTGCTGGGCTCCCAAGTACAGGAGAGACATGGACACACTGGAAAGAGTCCTGCAAAGGGTCGTGAAAATGATAGACTGGAGCATCTCTGCTAGGAGGAAAGGCTGAGAGAGCTGGAACTGTTCAGCCTGGAGAAGAGAATGCTCAGTGGGATATCAATATATATAGATACCTGAAGGGATGCTACAAAAAGGATTGAACCAGGCTCCTTTCAGTGGTGCCCAGTGACAGGACAAGAGTCAATGGGCAAAGACCGTGAGAGTGACCAAGCACTGGCACAGGTTTCCCAGAGGGGTTGTGGAGTCTCCCTCCTTGGAGATATGCGAAAGCCACCTGGACATGGTCCTGGGCAACTGGCTCTAGGTGGCCCTGCTTGAGCAGGGGGGGGTGGATCACGTGACCTCCAGAGGTCCCTGCCAGCCTCAGCCATTCTGTTGTATGATAAGGAGTAAATTACATTGTATTTTCTGGTTACTTTTTATAGCTTAGATTTATTTTATAATCCATTACAGTATATCATGTACATGTATATACTGCTATAGTCTTTCCTTATGCTGATGGGACACATTTTTCTTGTCTATTTCTTGGAGCAGAAACTAGTGCACGGTACTAGATGTTTTAAAGTACTTTGCAGTTCTAAAAATGAACATAATAGGAAGGCAATTTAGAAAAAAGTAATTCAGCAGCCCCATCTTTCATCCCTTGAACATTTTCCTATGACTGGTGACTGGGCTTATGCAAGGTGGATGGGACTGGTTAAATGAGATAAGAAAGTGTTCAGTGAGATGTGAGGGAAGATTGCTGTGATAGGATTATAAAGCTCAAAAAAGGAGCACTCATGTAGGAAGTCAGAGGGGGAATGCTAGGGCAGTTCAGTACAGGAAAAAAAAGGGTTACAGGTCAACGTATTCCTCTTTAAGTTCACAGAGGATGAGTCTGGAGTGACTGATGGGTTAATATTGACTGGTTGAAACTGGCTACATTTCACATTTACTGCAAATGGTGACATTTCTAATGCAAGATGGTCAGTCTGGCAGCTTTCCATCCCTTGGAAAAAAAGATCTTCTAAATGAAGAAGGAATACTTTGTTCTATTATATAATCTTCTCACATTGATTTTTTTTTTTTTTTCCTTTAAGATGCTGTGTTCTGGCCATCTGGCTGCCTCTCACTTCCTTTGGCTCTGTTATTGAAGAAAACAAGATAGCTGTTGAAAAGACCAATATTATTTAGCATGTTATTGAATCTCAAAGACATTCGTACTCAAATTTCTCACTCTTCTGATAAGCTTTGTTGGAAAGAGAAGAGGCTGGAGGTTATTGCATGTGAATTTATCAGTGTTTATTTACTATGAGTGGAATTTTCAAAATTTCACAGTGACAGCCTGAGTCTCTTTTCAAAAAAATGATCTCACACTAAGACCAGATTGCCAAAGCTATGCATATCCCAGATTGAAAACAATATTTAAGCTCCTAATGCCTCTTTAAGTTCTCAACTTTCTATCAATATCCTTAACTAGGTAGTAGGATCCTAAATATTCTGTTGGTTCTGTGACTAGTTATCTAATGATAGAAATAGGCACCAACTCCTACTTTGAGAAGAATCTTTGTAGAGTATGTACCTAAATCTATAATTGCCCATCTATTAATGAAACATGTTGGAATGATTGATATAAGAGATGAAAACCAGTTGTCATAATCTATTTAGAAAATGTTTATTGTTCAGAAATAAATAGGATGTGATACTCTATGCCAAAATTGACATTACCTCATTCAAGTCATTTACAACCTGGAAGCAAGTTATCTTGAATGCATATGGATTATTTTCTAATAGGTAAAGCACATACCAGTGTCTTTTGTACATCGTATGTCACTAAAGTGCTGGGTGAGCAGCTTATTGCACGGCAATATGTAGTATGTAGGGTGAAAAAAAACAATCCTGAGTTACCAGTCTGAATGACATATGCTATGGAACTTTTCTACTAGTACTACAATATGTTTGAAAACTTTAAAAATCCCAAAGAATAAAGTTTTGAACAACTTAATCCAAGATAAGGGAGAGCATTCTATATCAGATATTATTTTGTAATGTGATATGTTTATTTGTGATGATACATGAGTTTGAACTGAATGATTGCTTATTATAACTGATTACCCTTGCATGAAAACAGAACTCAGTCCCACAACATATACTTGAGGCTTCACAAATGGATTTTTAAGTCTTAGCAGCTGCCATGCTAAGGCATTTAAGTCCAAAACTGTAGCCTTCCAAATTCCAGGTGAGCTGCAGTCCATCACAAGGGAAATTTAAGGTCAATAAAGGTCTCAGTTGCTGACACCAGCATGCACTGGGTACCTAATGTTGACTTCTGGGTTATTGTCCTCATGCATCTCAGCTTTTTCGGTGCTGACCAGCTCACTGCTTACCAACTGCCAGAGCTCCCTCAGGATCCAAGACCCAAACCTTGCAGGGGTGATGCTTGATCCAGTTATTTATACACCAAACAGTCACAGTCTAAAGAGATGCAAGTTTTAAGCACAGCAAAAAGGGGGAAGTGAAAGCTGCTAAAATTGCCTTAAGTTTGTGTTATAGTTTGAAGCTGAAGATATATATGCTTATGAGGAAGGTGTGTGTCTGTATCGCCCTCACACAGAAGAGAAACCCAATGCTCTCAAAGACAGTGAGTTTCCAGTAGGCTTTCAGAGAGAACACTCCTAATGAGGGAAGAGTAGGATATATCTCCAGGTTTTATGTTCACCTCTTATTCATTTGGATCCGTGATACTAAGTTTATCAAAAGAATTAATTAAAAGTGTATTATTGAATTGAAATTATTTGCATTTCAACTTTAAGAGTAACTTGAATTAGTCTTTCTTATATGGCATGCTAACCTGAAAGTTAGTAAAGCTAAGAAGCACTGTTCAGCGGGAACTGGCTATTTTATGTATTTAAAATTAAGGATCTTAAACATAAATGGCATTTGGAGTCCATAGTTTATGCTGTCCTTCTTTCTAAAAAGTTACCAACACAGGCATCTTGGTTGCCCAGAGCCTGTAAATTAGTCTCCAGGCTGCTTTTATACTGGTTTAACAATTAATAAGAGCTATGATACTTGAAAATTTAAAACATCTTTTTATTCAATTAAATTCTAAGGATAAAAGCCTTTCTTATTAATTATTAAAGCAGTATGAAAGCAGGCTGGAGAAACTGGGATTTCATGCTGGTTCTGTCAAAAATTTTACCTTACTGTCAAACAGCTACCTGATAGAATTAGGAAAAGAAATGGTGAATGTAGTTTTTAAAAAAATTGTTCAATTTAAGCAATTGTAACCTCTAGGTCAAGTCTTGGCCATCATTAACCAGCTGAAATTATTAAGTTTGTCTTGTCTTAGACCTACAGTCCCATATTAGCTTCTACCAAATGCTTCTTTTGTTAGCTACACAGGTCTATCATCAACATGTATCAATTGCAAAAGAAAATGGTTGGATTTTTTAAAAGCCATTTAAAATAGGTATTCTTTGCAAACACACATGTTTTTCCACATCTGTTAAATTATTTGGAGTCCACCTTTGCCAAGATTTGCTTAGGGAGAGGAGCTGGCTCCAAAAGGATTTCTGTGTCCTTTGTACCTGCTTGGAAGGCTGTGTCATCACCTACTCTATCATGTCAGTTACTAAAAAACAGGAATGGCTTAAATTTAGGCCAACTAACATACCATATTCAAATGAAGGAACAGGGAAGCTATCCACAAGTTTTAGGACAGAACATCCAGCAAGTCTGTCCGGAATCTTACATTTTTATAAAAGTGTTTTCAAGTAGATGCATGTTCCCTCTCTTTCTAAAAGCATTTGAATCCAGGTGTAGCAGTATTTCTAGTTATGAACAGCAATGAAAGACAGGAGCAGTTTAAATTTAAGAACTGGCAAGATCTCAGTATCACTTTTTGGTCAGTAGTATCAAAAACTGTTGACCTGATCAAGCTGGTCATAAATGAGAAATGTTCCTTCTAATTTTATGAAAGTTTCCATGGATTACTCTGAAGAGATCTAAAAGAAAATTGCCAGTGGGCTAGGAAACTTGAAGTCTCTAGCTTCTTCAAGGAATGCTTCAGCGTAGGCCTAATGAGAGGAAAACATTCTTCCTGAACTGCGAAGTTCTTAACTGTTAAAGAACTTCATTCATAAATGGTTTACTTTCTGCAAGATCTTTGACAAGTGAGCTCTGGCAAACCTTACTGCATTGCTTTAATGTGTTATTTGCCCAGCCATCTAACTGATCTCATGCTGAACATTAAGTCCAGTAGCAGAGTCAGAAAACAGAAGTAAATTTTTGAGCTTCAGTTGCTCTATAAGCCAAACCTTTAATGGAAAGTTTGGCTGACAAAGGTGGGGTGTGTTATGGTCCTAACCTGTGAACAGCTGACTGTGGAGTATGTTGACTTTGCCACATATAAATTACTTCTGCTAGAAATTTGGTGACAAGCAACTGCAAGTTGGTAAAATCATAGATGGCCACAGCTGTTTGATCATGTGTTTCAGAGTTCTTAATCTGTTTTCTATCTGAGGGATGCTTCATTTATCATGTGAAATAAACATCATTATAGTGCATTTCCCACAATCACCAAAACTCTCTATTGATGAAATTAAACACAACTGATACACTGGTTGACCATTTCAACTGAGGGATGAATAAGTTTAGTGACTGAGCTGCTCTTTTATCTAAAGTAGAGATGAAAGACAGCCAGCCTGACTAATTACTTGTTTAGATATAACACAAAGAATTACTTTTCAATAATTTTTATGCTAGGAAAATATACTTATCAGAAAAATATCAAGGTTGTAGTTTTTGACATATACGGCAATCTATCAGGAAAGTCTTTAATTGCCTATTCTAAGCAAAGGAATTCACTCCCTTCAATACATTAAAGCAAAGTTAGAGCAGGTACCCAAAGAGCTGTACCTATAGAGGCTCCTTTTGAACTGATGAACAGCTGATGAGGATGCTGAACTGTTTTTGTATGAGGCTTATGAATAGAACCTATCTGACACCAGGCCACAAAAATGAGAAGACCAGCACAATGAGCAGCATGGATTTGCCTCTTTATGCTAAATTTATTCAGTTATTGGACCCAAGATAGAGGGATCGGGTAATTCCTAAAAAGGGCTGCAAAAGCTGAGCTGGAAGGGATTAAGTAGTATTTTCTGGCTGCCTCTTCATTTTGTCTCAGAAGAGAGAGAGCTAAAGGCAAAGGACCCTGGATACCTGAAACCTACTTGACTGGAGATTACTTTGCTTACATTTACTGTACAGTTTCCATCTGAATAATAAAATGGAGGGAGGGGCCTGGATACATTTTGGGGCTTCTATTAATTTCTATTGTAATGATATGCCTAGAAATTTAAAGACTTCTCAGAGAACATTTTCTTCTCCACGAATTAGAGGTTCAACATTTCATATATAATTCTTTACCATGGTCTTCCCATGCACAATACAGCCCCATCCCCAGAAAGGTTACACTGGCAATGCACTAGAACTTTAAGGAAAAAGTTGAAAATCCATCATACCAGTGAGTTTTGGTGATTATCTGTCACTTCATGTAGCCAGTGAGTCCTCACAGACCATGGAAACTGTCTAAAAAGAAAATTAGTCATGAATGCAATGGTCCTTCTATTCATTACTATCATCACTGCTCTGCATAGTGGCTTCCACTTCTAGCCAGTCCTTTCTATCTGCTTAGTAGTCTTATCTTCTATAGACTTGTGAAGGCTTTGAGATCTGCAATATTTGTAAATAATAGTTAGTTTGGGCCATGTTAATTTCCAAATGCCATTATTCTACCAGTGAGATGATCCATTTGTCTCCAGTATGGCTGGTGCGGGAACACATATGCAGTCTTTTGTATTTACATGGCTTCTGCTGACAACCATTTCCAGTGCTGACACTGAAGTAATATAAGAATGGACACTTTTGTTATTTTACTAGGAACAGGGAGAGCAGGGCATTTTAATTATAGTATGACTTCTTAGTCACTTCTGCCCTACAGGGCAGTTACAGTACATTAGAATTACTCCTTTTCTTCCACCTTTCATTATTGCATAAGTGTTTTTCTAAAGTCTAGTATTTATACATTTCTAAGACAACTTATAAAACACACAAAAGAAAAACCAGTTTGAGGTTACAATGTATAGCAAATTTATGTTACATAAGTCATGCCATCCTCCTTGCCAGACTGCCACATCTGCCTATCTGTGTCCTGCCTAGCAGCAACTCCCCAAGTTCATTCTTTACTAGGTAAGGATTAACCACTCTCTATGCATTGCTTATTCTCCTTTCTGGACAAGTGATAAGCACACTTTTTACTGCCACCTGCACTGTGTGTCTTAGTTTTGGTTGTGCTGTTTGGTCAAATGGGCAACCATACCCTCTTGTCTTTGGCCTTTGCCAGCTCCAGCTCTTCAGTCTCAGTCAGTGTAGGCAAACAAGCCTCCCTCCAAGCCATGCAAAGTTTCTACCAGGTACCAACTCACTCTTCATGCTTCTTTTTTATCCCAGACAAGGGTGAATCAGACTGCAGTTGGAAGGAAGGTTCTTACTACCTCCACGGAGCAACGTATTACAGTACAGGTCTAGAACAATTGGTTTGTTGGCAAGTATCTCTTTTCTTTTTCTCTGATATTGAGGATGAAACACTTTGGAATACCCAATGGAGTTTAATGAGTTTGGCAAAATAAAGCTAAAACTGTTCTTCAATGAGTGTTAACTTTTAAATATGTTATTATGTATTTATACTTCTCACTAGCTATCTGGTTTTGGCTACTATTGCAGGTAAGATATTATCTAGTGGACCTTCAGTCTGACTGAGCAGACCTCTGGTGTGACTTTTATATTTGCACATAAAATGCAAAAATAAAGTATTCAGGAAACAAAAATAAGAGAGCAAAAGCCCCCAAAACCTGAGATGAGTCTTCCTTTTATTACTTTTTATTTGAAGATTTGCTGCAGGTGAAGCTGGGATAAGAATAAATTCAGATGCAAACGAACTCAAGGCAATTTTTTCTTTTTTTTTCCCCCAAGATATTCCAGGAAGTTGTCAGGACTACAGAAAACTAAGGGCAAGTAAAATCTTGGTTTATTAATCAGTGGTAGATTAAAAATGTGTGTCTTGCTGTAAGCCGTGTGTTTTCATGCTGCTTTGTCTTTTTTCATATTCCTTTGTCTTCACCCTGTGTGAAAGCCATCTGTTGTGTAAACACAACTACCTGGGAAAGAGGGACAGCATGTACAGACACTAATCTGCATTTTGAAACTTCTGTTTTGCCAAGGTTTTGGTCAGATTAGTTCCCTGGTTTTATCCACAGGATGTCCCCACAAGCAGTTGTGCTGGCAATATTAAGGATGGGGCTGGAGAGGTATTCTGTGATGCAGAAGTAGGGCTGAGTCATTGTAGTGGTTTTGGCTGGGATAGAGTTAAGAAATGAGGAGCAGCTAAATCAAAAGTAGAATTGTATCGCTGCTGAGTGTAGAATTTATTTTCAAGAAGGGGACAGTACCATGAAATAGGTGCAGCCTATGGAGATTCAATGATACTAGGGGCTGTGATGGTGAAATTGAGTTTATAGGATCTATTGGGTTTTTTTCTTCCTCATCTCAAACATCCTTCAGGATAATAAAATGATTAATTTTTCAAGACACCAGCAGTCTTCTCTCACAATACCTTCAATTTAAAAGCTTTGCTCATAGATCAGCTGTGCTATGATATAACATCACTGCTGCCAAAAATATAAAAATAATGCCATCTGTTGTTGGATTGGATACAGATGTCAATTCTTTTAACTGGGCAACCAATGTGAGTTGTTCACAGCAGGAGTAAACAGGGTATCCTGAATGTTCACGTACTGGATTGGCAGTCATGGTGATCCAATAGTTACTCAATTATCATTCAGTAACTTAAGACACCTGATAATCACAAATTAGACATTTAACTTTCACCCTTTTTAACTTTCCAACCCCCCAAATTAAATGGGAGTATGCTTCTGGCAACTGAAAAGTAGTCTGAAGGCTTTATAATTAGAGAGAATAATATCTACCAATAATACATGTGAACAAACTATTTTACATTTATTTTATTCCTATATATCAAGTTATAATCTAGTTTTTTATCTCCCTTTCCTGCTAGTGCTTTAAAGAAGTCCACTCCTGTATCAATAAACATGAAAGCATAAACATCATGATGTAAGAATTGATTGTTAAAGGTTTAATGAAAATTCTGTGAACCCAACAGAAGGCCACTTTTAAACTCAGTGACAATGTCCCATGTCTTTTTTATACCATGCCAGTTCAAAATTAGTATGAGACATAATGATGCATTAAATGTAAAAATATTATTACATTAAGTGTAATATCCACTGTGATGTTTATTTTACATTACATTCAAATAATTTCCACAATTTTGACCCAAGCAGCTAGACAAAAACCTGGAGCATTGCCAGTTGTTCTAATTAGGAAGAAGAGTGCTGATGCCCTTTTAACAACTTCATGTATTTTACTCAAGAGTAGCCTGGTATTTTTCTTGTTTGTATTAACCCCTATTTTCCTGAATGCTGGAAGAATTGAACAAGAACATTAATCCCATGTTCATTATCTTATGCTATGTGAGCTGTGCCTACATCAGAAGCTCATTCTCCTGACTATTTTTAGGGTTAAATCCTGGTCTTCATGTAAGTCTTCAGCTCTACCTCAGGCTGTCAAGTTTCACACCATGAATGTAAGGTGTATTTGGCTTCTTACTCCCAGTCCCTAATGACAGCATTGGCATCTCTTGCTTTTGCAGTGTGGTGCTGTGGCATCTCTCCCCACACCTGGTGTATGCAAACCCCGAAGCAGGAAAACCTGTGGCACTGTGCTGCAGCCAGTGATGAGCACCCCAGTGGAGCCCAAGCTCAAGATGGCCTGCCATGGCCCCAAAATCAGCTGCTCACTTCTATGCATTTAGCCTACTGTTGAAGTGTAGGTTACAGAACATTGTTCACTAGGAAGAGATGAAAAGTGTACTACATACTGTGGTTGCTGAAATGTGAACTATATGACATCCTTGGTTAGTGTAAAGAATATTCTGAAAAAGGGCACAGTTGTGTGATCCCACATCATGAGGATCATACTTGATTGAGCTTTTCACTTCTAGTAGCAAAGAAAAAAAAGGAATAGTACAGAAAGAGTGATAGTAGGGGAACAGAGAAAATATTCTTCCAAAAAACCTGAAACTAACCTGTGCAAATAACTATGAACTGACTCTGGAATGCCTTTGCTTCCATTCATGTCTCACTTAAATGAGATTGAGTACAAGCAGCTGTTCTATACAATGGAAATAGCTTGTAACAGCTACTGGCAAATTTGGGGCAAAAACATTTCTAAATTAGTCTTTGCATTTAAAATTTTAAAGGAGAAACAAATGTTTCTCTGTTGGGCATGCTGTCTTGTAAAGGGGAAGACATCCATTCAAGTGCCTGTTCAGAATCAGGCAATTAATGATCTCTTTGTGGTCTCCGGCCAAGATCAGCATCTGCCAGTTTTGTGGAATATGCTGGGGCAGGTTTCCCACTGTCTCATCTGCTGAGGTTTTCCAGCTATACACAGAACACCTGCACTTGGGAGCTCTTGCAACTGGAAAATTTCTATTTCAGTTAGGATTTATTTTTATAATATTAAAAAAAAAATAGGTAAAACAGCTTTAGCAGAAAGGACTGTAAAAGGACTGTAAAATGGTTAATCGCAACAGAGCAACTAATTGACACAGTCCAACCAGTGATTGGTGAACCAGATCTGGTCCACAGGCTGCTCGTATCCAGCCTCATATCAAGGGTACCTGAGTGCCTGCCTGCCTGCCCCACCACAGAAACTTCAGAAAATGCTGCATTTGGGACTGCTGTGACAGAAAGCTGCTGCTCAGGTGTTCTTCTACCCTGCCAGAAGCAGCAGCAGCAGCTGCACAAGGAGAATGAGCAGGTCTCCAGCCTTCAAGTGCATCCACTTGGGGGATGCTTTGAGGGCAGATGAGATGATTTGCAGTGGCTGCATCTTCACATTCTAAGTATCTCCTCCGGAACATAGGAAGGTGGGTTTCAGTAATTTCCCCTAGATAATCTGATTGTAAGTATATTCAAGAATCCCTGACAATCTCAACCCTAGCTTTTTATTTAAACTCTTAAATAAATATTGAAGTAGGTATTTGTCATTTGCTTTTAAATTCTGTCTGATGTTTTCCTTGAAGTAATGTGCAGAAAAGGAAGGATTGCTTCCATATTTGGAGCTGAAAAGACAGTCTTGCCTGTTACAGGATGTAATGCTAAAATACAAGGAGAATGGTCTGATTTCAATCAAATGACATTTTAATTATTTAGTCTGTTTAATCTATTATTGAAAAACTCTCATAACGCAGCTTTAGAAAACCTTCCTATACTAAACCAAGGTTTTTTTCTGGCATTGTATTAGAGGTTTCCAATATCCTTAATTAATCATAGCTAGGTTATATGCCCTATAAAATTAACAATATATGAAGCTTCAATGTTTCATTTGATCTTAATAAGAATGGTCCACTAGAGCCAGGGAGTTTTTCAAAATAGATTAAGCTACAAAAACCGTATAATTAAACCCTGATTTATTTTTAAAACCAGACTGTCATTCTCAGGTTTCTTCAGCACTTTCTACAATTAAAATTTTAGTATGCATATGTAAGACTTTATTTAAAATTTAATCCTCCCAAACACACTTCTCATGGAAAAAAATTATATCAGTATTTACTGATTGTGCATGTATGAATTCTCTAAGGATTTGGAGGCCTGTAACTCTGACAAGGTTATTGGAAAGGAAGGTGATCCTTTGAATTCCAGCAAGCATAGATTTTCATTCAGTCAAGGTCACTTATCAATCAAATGAATGTCATTTCATAAACACCCCTGAACAACTGTGTTCTATTATCTAAATGGGAAGGAGAGGTCTTAATGGGTGTCTAAGGGATGAAATCAATTTAGCTTGGAGGCTCTCAGCTGTTAGAACAGTTGTGAACATGTCTGGCTGCTAATATATGCTGATTAGTATTAATATCATACAATGTCCGAAATGTGGCTGGCATGACATTTCTAAACCAATGAATGGTGATTACAATTCTGTTTTCTTTATTCTCTTATTTGAGTAATTGTTTCTGGCTATGTGGACTATCAGTTTTGCAACACGCACAGTACTGAGTTTGAAAATTTTTACCCACAGGCATTTTCTCATCACTGTGATCCTATTGGAAAAGGAAAATAAATAGCATTTGACCTATTATTTACATGCAGCAAAGGGTCCTGTGCAGCCCACTGAGAAAGTAACAAGGACCTACACTAAAGAACTAGAAATATAAGCATACCATAGTATGCTTGATATTTATGATGACAACATATGCTCGATGCGTTGATGCTGACAAATTGGAGTTTTCAAATGATGAATTACAGAATAAACTTGTCTTTGTAGTCCAGTCCAGTCAGGGTTTCTCTTGTGATTTCCCCCCTCCCCCCCAACATGATGTGGATATGATGGAAAAGTTTAGTGCCAGAGCAGAGACAACATTGATTAAAAATATCAACAAAACAAAGACAAAACAAATGGTTTTGTTGTCTTTGCAGATGAGTAACTTGTCTACTGTGCCATTTCAGTAAAAGAATGCAGAGAGATCAGGAAAAATCAGCAATGCTGAGACTCTCTGCACCATCCTGGTACCTCTCAAATACTCCAGTGAAGGCAGCTCTGTGACAGAGTTGGCAACTTGGGCCGCCTGTCCTACAAACAGAATCTCTTCCAAAAAGCCTACTCAGAAGAGATGACAAAATCAGTTCCCAGAAAACTCTCAGCTTTGGTTCAAGAATATTCATTGATTTCTGAGAGAACAGGCAACAAAAAATCAGAACTTGAGGGGGAAAAAGGAAAATATTAAGTAGTTATCAAAACAGGGAAAGCTCTTTATTAAAACCCAGTAACTGTTATAAATAAAATTGGAAGTAGAAGAAGATAAGATTTCAAGATCTTCTGAGGAAGATAGGATCCTGAGAGAAGATAGGTTTTCAAATGTCTTTATCCAAGCTTCGTAATGCAAGTTTTTTAAGTCTGGGTCATAAAGGAGCAATTAGCTAAACTGATGAAAATTACAAGTAATTCCATTTTTATATACAGGATACTTATCTGTGAAAATAACAAAGGGTACATACTTTGTGTACAAGAGGAAACAATTTCCAAAAGCTGCTAAATCTTCGTAAGAGTTTTTTTTAAACATTACCTTGAATCTAAACTGTGCCATATAGCTCAATTTAAAATAAACTAATTAGACTTTATTCTTAAAAAAAAAAAAAAAAAAGGAAAAATTGAAACAATTCAAAATTGCAGTATCTGTCATATTCTAAACACAACTCCAAGGTTTATCAAAAAATAAATTGCTAAGCATCAGTTCCAAGTACATTTGTCCCCCCACCATACATGAATGACAGAAAATTATCTTTTTATGATTCTGGAATGCCATTAAGGAACATTTAGGGCAATATGATCCATCACATGACCTTGGATGAGTTATACTTTTTGTCCTGTCCCCTTGTCATACAGGGAAGAACAGTCAATTTGCAGAGAAAAAATGACATGGGGCATAAGTAAAAAAGAAAAAAACACTTTCACAATAACTGTGTAAGAAAACAAGATCTCTGTTAATTGGTGGGAATCAGTCCTTAAACTGTATAGAAGAACACCGGGAATAACTGCAATTGGGTTCTCATGGAGATAATCTTCCCTTCTATATTTTTTAACATGAAGAATCTATAGATCATACTTCTTTTCAGCTTAAGGTAGCTTGCACATGCATTTGTCCCCTGGCAACCCACTCCATAGAAAAACAAAGTCTTTGTATCTTATGTTTTTTTAAATTAATCCAGCGATTGTGTATATGTACTCAGAAGGATACACTGATGGGCTTGTTACTGATACAAAACCATGGGGTGATCAAGACTAAAGCATGTGGATTTCATTTGTAAATAATTATAGACACTGTTTATTTTTGCTTAATGTAAACCAGATGAAATAAATATTACTAATTAATTTAAACACAAAACAGTTAACAGATACAGATTTAAGCCAATGGTGTAGGTAATTCAGTTGTGGTTCTTATTCCAACTCATAAACACAATTTTTCCTTTATTGTCTTTACGTGAAACTGTTGAAAATTTAGGGCTTGGGAAAGAAAGAGAAAACAGAACACAAAAGGAGATTCTAAAAAATTGAAGAAAATAAAAGTAAAGGAGGAAGAGATATTAATAAAAAAAAAGAACTCAATGCAGAAAAAGCATTTTAAAAACCAACATTTTTTAAAGATAATTAAGTAAATAGTGAAAAGGATGGAAAGGAAACTGAGTTCTTTCAGAATTAATCTACTTTCAAAATAGAATTTTGTAACATACAGAAGATCAAGATTATAATCTTAATGATGTTCAAAGTAATTTTAAAAATATGGTTCATGCTCTAGTATTTCTATTGAGACAATGTGAAGACTTTAAAATTCTCTCTTACATTTGGGGCAATTTGATTCAGGAGTAGGAGTGGATACCCGTTTTTTTTAAATACTTCAGCTATGCCCTAACTCATTTATGTGTTGAAAAACTGTTAATATTGCTTGTAACAGTATTTCTGAGTTACAAAAAAAAAAAAAAAAAAAGAAAGAAAGAAAGAGGGATTTCCAGTTGCTGAGCTTATAAAAATTGGAAAAAGGAAATTATTTAATGAAGTTATAGGCCTAGGGTTCTTTACTCTGGTTATTTTGAAAGCATTATTGTGTGAAAATTTTTTTTTATGTATTTCTATTTTCAAAGTTATAATTGCAAAACAATAAAGCAATTTAACAATTTAACATAGTCAGAAATGCTATAATTTTCCCATGTATTTAAAACTATGCACCTCTTTAAAAACCTTTAAAAAAAAAAAAGGTTTTGAAAGTATAGACTAATTCTATGTTTTCAAACCAAACAGAAATAATAAGGCCTTCAGCCAGAATAAACATTCATTATTTAGAAAGGACTTCAGGTAGTATATTCTCGAAGAGTGTCGTTGTTTTGCTTTATTGTTATATTTTAAACAGTACATATTTTTAAGAATACGAAATAATGGAGATGTGTTAGAGAGCAGAGGAGGATGAGTGAGAATCAATTGGACAAGTGGGTACCTTTTAGCACACCAGGTGCCTGAGAGAAGGCAAACTTTGATTACATGTGTCGAAAGCCCTGTATATCTTCAAGGAGACCAACACAGACAAAGAGCAGTTTCTAGTTTCTTCGCCTGTTGAGGAAACCTGAGGGATGCAGCAAGCATACTGTGAGCGCTAGTTGAATAAAGAACAGCCCTGGGTTGAAATGTCTTCATCCTGGGGCACCTGTATTTCATGTTGTACCAAAGCCTTGCCTTTAAAACTTTTGATAGCTCTTCTGTGAGAGAGCTTCAAGACAGTGAGAGCTTAACCTGCCTTGTAGTCTTCATAGCCTTGCTATCTTAGTCTGTAACGTGTTATCTCAACCATAGCAAATTTCCATGTTCATGAAAGAGCAATGCCCAAATCCAGGCTTCTGTGCTGTCAGTAGCATACATCATTTTACCTGTTCAGTGCTCTCTCATGAGAACCACAAAGCTTCATTCTTGTAATAAAGTATGTGCAAGGAAGGGTACACTTTTTCTTTAAGCATTTGCAGCAGTGTTGGGAGTGGCTGCCCTCCTTACTTGATGGTCCATGATGCTTCCCATCTGTAGTTCTACTGAACCAAATTTTACGTCACTAGTATATCCCATGGCCCATATCTTATCCTATCTTATAGCCCATAAGAAGTCTTTCTTTGAATTCACGTTTCTTAGCCTGGTTTTTCAATAAAATTGCTGCCATACAAATGGTTCCACAAGAAATTGAGGTGTACATGATATTAATGACATAAGTTGAGTGGAAAAAAAAAAAAAGAAGAAAACGGAAATATTTAGGAATCATTTTATCTCACGGTGAACTTGGTTCTGTATAATTAAACAAGATCGGACTCTGCAAGCACTTGTGTTGGAGACTTTAAAAGAAATGTTTGTTCAAAAGAAAAGCTATCTAACTGGGCTTATGAAAAAATCAAAATTTTTGTACTACTCTTTAGCACCATCTCTGCCTCGTGATGTGTCTGGAGTCTTACCATCCTTATTTCGATAATATCTATTGGGATGCTGACATGATAAAACATGAGTAAATGGAATTCCACAAAGGTCTTATATGTGGTACTGTGATTGAAAGAGCTGAAGTGTTCACAAACATGACCACAATGAAGAAACAAACCCACAGAAATAAAAGTAGTGGTTTTCTACCTATCTGGGCATGCTAACTGGATTTGCTTACATACAGCATAACTTATAACATGCTAACTGGATATCTGGGATGTATCAAGACAAACATCCTTTTGTATCCCTATCACCTGAAAAAATAATTGTTATAGGGTCAAGAGACAATTTAGGATTGTACTGTATAAGAGGCAATATATACATGTATTTTTTACATCCGTCTCATCACTTCCTATTAATATCAAGCGAGGTTATAATTTTATAGACAAGTTATTGACTTCCTTTTTAATGTAATTTTTTCAACCTTTTGTGATAAAATGTTAATCTTCAGTGCTTTGCAAGAAATTACCAGAGCAAAATAGTTTCATAAATTAATTCTTATTCTTCATTTTGTATGTGTCCAAGTATAAATGCAGTAGCAGGTTGGCAATGACCAAGACAAACCATACCACTGTGCAACTTTCTAAGCCCTGGTGGATATAGACATATGGATGTTATAATTTTCACCATGCCGCAGTGCAGCATATCACTGACAAAAGTTTGTCCAATTAGTTTACGCTGTGGAACAGAATTTCACTATATTTT